>NW_023994555.1:205000-283368 GCF_015586225.1 Lucilia sericata
TACTACATTTTTCATTTCGCAATAAATATAAAAAAAAATCTTAAAATTTAGTTGCTATTTTTGGAAGAATTTTTTTGTAAAACTGTGTACTTTTTTAGTTAGTTAGTTAGTTAGTTAGTTACTTACTTAGTTAGTTAGTTAGTTAGTTAGTTAGTAGTTAGTTAGTTAGTTAGTTAGTTAGTTAGTTAGTTAGTTAGTTAGTTAGTTAGTTAGTTTAGTTAGTTAGTTTAGTTAGTTAGTTAGTTAGTTAGTTGTAGTTAGTTAGTTGTTCGTTAGTTAGTTAGTTAGTTCGTTAGTTCTTAGTTTGTTAGTTAGTTCGTTTAGTTCGTTCGTTCGTTAGTTCGTTTCGTTCGTTCGTTCGTTCGTTCGTTGTTCGTTTCGTTCGTTCGTTCGTTTTCGTTCGTTCGTTCGTTGTTCTTCGTTCGTCGTTCGTTCGTTCGTTTCGTTCGTTCGTTCGTTCGTTCGTTGTTCGTTCGTTGTTCGTTCGTTCGTTTCGTTCTTTCGTTCGTTCGTTCGTTTGTTCGTTTCGTTCGTTCTTCGTTCGTTCGTTCGTTCGTCGTTCGTTCGTTCGTTCGTTCGTTCGTTCGTTTTCGTTCGTTTTCGTTCGTTCGTTCGTTGTTCGTTCGTTCGTTCTTCGTTCGTTCGTTCGTTCGTTCGTTCGTTCGTTCGTTCGTTTTTCGTTCGTTCGTTCGTTCGTCGTTCGTTCGTTTCGTTCGTTCGTTCGTTCGTTTCGTTCGTTTCGTTCGTCGTTCGTTCGTTCGTTTCGTTCGTTTCTTTCGTTCGTTCGTTCGTTCGTTCGTTCGTTCGTTCGTTCGTTCGTTCGTTCGTTCGTTTCGTTTCGTCGTTCGTTCGTTCGTTTTTCGTTCGTTCGTTCGTTCGTTCGTTTTCGTTCGTTCGTTCGTTCGTTCGTTCGTTCGTTCGTTCGTTCGTTCGTTCGTTCGTTCGTTCGTTCGTTCGTTCGTTCGTTCGTTCGTTCGTTCGTTCGTTCGTTTTCGTTCGTTCGTTCGTTCTTTCGTTCGTTCGTTCGTTCGTTGTTTCGTTCGTTCGTTCTTCGTTTCGTTCGTTCGTTCGTTTTCGTTTCGTTGTTCGTTCGTTCGTTCGTTCGTTCGTTCGTTTCGTTCGTTCGTTCGTTCGTTCGTCGTTCGTTCGTTCGTTCGTTCGTTCGTTCGTTCTTTCGTTTCTTCGTTCGTTCGTTCGTTGTTCGTTAGTTCGTTCGTTCGTTTAGTTCGTTAGTTCGTTCGTTAGTTAGTTCGTTAGTTGTTAGTTAGTTTTTAGTTTTGTTAGTTAGTTAGTTAGTTAGTTGTTAGTTCGTTAGGTGTAGGTGGTAGGTTTGTTAAGAATGTTGTTTTGTTACCATTGTCTGCTTTTTCCTTTTTTGAAGTACTTTTTTCTACTACTGTTTGCAACTTAAATTTCCGTTTTGGATTTTAATTTATATTGTTTAGTATGAAAAATTGCGGTTTAATCTCTCACTCTATCGATTCTTTGCTGTTTCTGACAGTAACCTCAAACAAGTGCTTAGACTTCTCTCTAACCTCTCTCACTTCCCTTTATGCCCTTGACATTTTCTATTCATTACATTTTTTGGCTGCTGCCATTCATTTTGCTCCTATTGAATATTGCAAAATTAAATTAAAAACTTTTTTTGCCAACTCTAATCAAGTGTATATACAATTAACAATTTTTTGTAACGAACAAATTCCTTACACTTGAATAGAGAAACAAATTTTGGGCTTTAAAAATTTTTGAAAATTTTTCTTAAATCTAGAATCAATCAGAATTGTGTGTGTAAAAAATAGCAAAGGAAACAAAAAAAATCCAATTAGTATCATTGTTTAAAACAGAAAAAGAAAGTACAATAGAGCAAAAAATATTTTGCACATGAAAGCAAATTGCTGCGTGTGTTTCTAAGCGTTCCTTTCACAACAATCATTTTTCTTTCTTTCTACAATAAACAACTGTTTACCACAGGGACCATACCCTGTTTCAACCTCCCTCCCTTTTATCCTAAAGCGTTTTACAATTTTTAAATTGAAGCGTTTAGGTTTTTTATTTAAACTCTTATAAAAAAGGTCGTTTTCTGAAAAAAATAGGAAACTCACATTTGACACGCCTGCAAAATAAGCAAAGCATTTGAAGTGTCCTGTACAAAATGCGTTAAACGTCGCGTTATTTATCAGAGAGCTCAAAATGTTTTAACGTAATATGATATAGAGATACAAATAAATAGTGTCGAGCACAATGACATGACACCTTGACAAATACAATTGTTTTGATGTCTCTCCATAATGTTTGTGTGAGAACTTGTTATTAAAATAGTTTGAAGTTTTTGTTTTGGAAAAACTATCAACTTACTTCCGGAAAAACTTATTTTAGTAGCGGAACTAAATTTTTTACATTCAAAGCTAAATCTGGCATTTTTTGCACCTTTTCCATATTCTTAATCATTCTAAAGCGAAAATAAAGAACATTTTTCGTTTTTACTACTTTTTGAAAAAAGTACTTTTTCTACTACTTTTTGGAATTGAAACTAAAATTTATGAAATTGAGTGAATTTTCATTAAAATTCAACAAATCTAAACATTTTACCAAAAATTTACGTTTTTACTACTTTTTGCAAAAAGTACTTTTCTACTACTTTTTTAATATTATCAAAATTCTTAATTAAACATAATACAATTTAAAGAATTTTCATTAAAATTAAACAAATCTTAACATTTTACCCAAATTTTACATTTCAACTACTTTTTTAAAAAAGTACTTTTCTCCTCCTTTTTGCAATTTTCCTAAAAAGTAATGAAATATTCATTAAAATTAAGAAAAGTTTAAGAAGTTTTATTAAAATTAATGAAATCTCAAAATTTTGCATTTTTACTACTTCTTTGTAAAAAGTAATTTTTTACTACTTTTTTTAATAATTATTAATATTTTTCCTTAAAATTAATGAAATTTACATTAAAATTCAACAAATTTGAACATTTAACAGAAATTTAACACTTTTACTACTTTTTCAAAAAAGTATTTTTCTACTACTTTTTATAATTTTTATTAAAATTAATGAAATTTAGAGAATATTCTTTAAAAATAAACAAATCTTAACATTTTATAAAAATTTAATGTTTTTACTACTTTTTTAAAAAAAGTACTTCTCTACTACTTAAAATTTTTGATTAAAATTAATAATATTTAAAGAATTTCCTTTAAAATGAAACAAACTTGAATATTAAACAAAAATTTAATTTTGCAAAAAAGTACTTTTCTACTACTTTTTGCAATTTTCCTTAAAAATAATGAAATATTCATTAAAATTAAAGAAATATTAATATTAAAAAAATCCTAACATTTTATCAAAATTTAACATGTTTACTACTTTTTTAAAAAAGTACTTTTTTACTACTTTTTGTAATTTCCCTTAAAATGATGAAATATTCATTATAATTAAGAAAATATTAAGAATTTTCATTAAAATAAATGAAATCTGAACATTTTATTAAAATGTCACATTTTACTGCTTTTTTAAAAAAGTACCTTTTTACTACTTTTTTATAATCAATAAAAGTGATCCTTAAAACTAATAATATTTAAAGAATTTCCTTTAAAATGGAACAAATTTGAACATTTAACAAAAATTTTGAAAAAAGTACTTTTCTACTACTTTTTTAAATTTTATTTAAAATTAATGAAATTTTAGAATTTTCAGTTATGTTTTCATTAAAATTGTTTGCTAACGTTAAATTTGGAGTTTTTAGTACTTTTTTAAAAAAGTACTTTTCTACTACCTTTTTAAAAAAAGCTCAAAAATGTTTAAAATTTATTTTAGTGTTATTATTATAACAAAATTTTTAATTTTTAATACTTTTTTTTAAAAAGTACTTTTCTACTACCTTTTTTCGAAAATCTCCAAAATTGCAATCTAAACAGGCCACTTTTCTAGCAACCCTATATCTTCTAAAAAATGTCAAATTATTGACATATCCTTAATGTGAAAAGAAGGTAATTTCATGGTATTTAAAACCAGTTTTATATTTAAATCAAAATTTAAAAGTTTTTCTTTAAAAAAACAAGATTTTCAAATAAACGTATTAAATTTCAAGTGTTTTCTTTAAATTGCATTAATTTCCTTTCTCTTTACAGTCGTCCCATTACATAAACATCCCCAAAGATTTAATTTTGTACAGAAAACAAAAAAAGTTATATAAACACTTCTAGCTAATTATGCAAAAATTACAAAAAACACAGCTAAACAGAAAAATATCCTTAAAAAAGGGTTCATATGGAAAAATGAAAAAACAACAAAAAAAACCTTTTAAAAGCAAACGCATGAAAACACTGCCATATGTCGTCTTTATTTTCTTCTGATTTTTTTACGCTTACTCTCTTTGCTATGACTCTTTGTGTGTTTGTATGTGTTGGAAAAAGTCCTTTATTTCTGTTATGTATGTGTAATTTACCAAACAAATGTCAAAAATTGATGCTAGAATGCATCGACAAATACACATTAGTGTAGAAAAAAAAATAAACTCGAAATAATGGTGGTTTAAAGGACCTGTGTGGTAATAAATTAAAAACTCACAAACTCCAACCAACAACTCAAGGAGTGTGTATTCTTTGGCTTGCTTGACATATTAAAGCTAAAGGCTGTTTATTTAAAAAAACTGAATAAATCAAATAAATTGAACAAAGAAAATTTTATGTAGAATAGAGGAGAAAGCAAGGAATCCTGTGAAAGGTCCCATGTTATCACATATGTTGGCATATTTCTGGGCATAAGTTTAAAGTAATTACAACCTAAATGGTTTATATGTTAATAAACTACTTGAGAAAGTAAAAAATGCACTAATTTTAACCATTTTAGTACTTTTTTTAGAAAGTGCTTTTCTAAAAATGTATATTTTTTCATAAAAATTTCCATAAAATGAAAATTCTGGTAAATTTTTCTAATTAAAATAATATTTTTACTACTTTTTTCAAAAAGTACTTTTCTACTACCTTTTTGAAAAAGTCCATAAGAGTTTAAACAAAGTAAAAATCACTTAAATTGTTACCTCTAGTTTATTTTTGTTAAAAAATAACATTTTTACTACTTTTTTCTAAAAGTACTTTTCTACTACCTTTTTAAAAAAGTCCATAAGTGTTTAAAAACCTTAAAATTTTTCCTCTAGTTAATTTTTGTTAAAAAATAAAATTTTTACTACTTTTTTAAAAAAAAGTACTTTTCTACTACCTTTTTGAGAAAAGTCGATAAGAGTTTAAAAACCTTAAAAATTCACTTAAAATATTACCTCTAGTTAATTTTTATAAAAGTATTATATTTTTAATACTTTTTTCAAAAAGTACTTTTCTACTACTTTTTTGAAAAATGTCCATAAGAGTTTAAAAATCTTAAAATTCACATAAAATGTTACCTCTAGTTAATTTTTGGAAAAAAAATACTACTTTTTTCAAAAAAAGTACCTTTTAGAAAAAGTCCATAAGAGTTTAAAAACAATATTTTTCATAAAAATGTACTTAAAATGATAAAATTTACTTAAAATGTTACCTCTAGTTAATTTTTCTTAAAAAATAAAATTTTTACTACTTTTTGAAAAAAGAACTTTTCTACTACTTTTTCTAAAAATGTCCATAAGAGCTTAAAACTAATATTTTTTCATAAAAATTACTTAACACTGCTAATTATAGTTAATTTTGGTATAAAATACATTTTTACTACTTTTTTCAAAAAGTACTTTTTTACTACCTCTTTGAAAAAAGTCAATAATAGTTTAAAAATAATTTTTTTCATAAAAATTTCCTTAAAATTATAACTCTATTAAATTTTTGTTAAAAACTAACATTTTACTCCTTTTTCAAAAAGCACTTTTTAACTACCTTTTTGAAAAATAGTCCATAAGAGTTTTAAAAAAAGTACTTTTCTACTACCTTTTAGAAAAAGGTCCCAAAAAATTTAAAAATTTAATTCTTTTCTAAAAATTACTTAAAAAAGCAAATTCTAGGTCATTTTTACAAAAATAGTCAAAAGTACTTTTCTACTACATTTTTAATTATTATTAAAATTTTTAAAACAATAAAATATTAAAATTGTTCACTTAAATTAAACAAAATCTATAAATTTTACAAAAATTTTACGTTTTTACTACTTTATTGGAAAAGTACTTTTCTACTACTTTTTTCAATTTTGCATTAAAATCAGTAAAATGTTTATAATTTTTTTACCAACATATCCTAAGATAGTTCAATCATGTTTATTTATAACTTTTAGATTTTTTTACTACTTTTTATAAGAGTACTTTTCTACTACTTTTTTAACTTTCATTAAAATTGGCAAAATATTTATACAATTAGTATTATTTTCCTTAAACTTGTTTAATTATGAAACTTTTTTACCAAACATTTTAGTTTCTACTACTAAAAAATACTATTCTACTACTTTTTTTAACTTTCATTAAAATTGGCAAAATATTTATACAATTATGTTTATTTTCCTTAAACTTGTTTGATTATAAAGCTTTTTTTACAAAAATATTAATTTGTACTACTTTTTAAAAAAAGTATTTTTCTACTACTTTTTTTAAATTTCATTCAAAAAAACTTTAAAAATCCAAAAATATTTTCATAATTTTTGTTATTTGCCTAAAAAATTAAAATTTCATTGCTTTTACTACTTTTTTAAAAAGTACTTTTCTACTACTTTTTTTAAATACCATTAAATTTAGATAAATGTTTAAAAATTTTAATCCATTTATTCTTAAAATAATTTAATTATGAAAAATTTCCTCAAAATTTTGTTTTTTAGTACTTTTTGAAAAAAGTACTTTTCTACTACTATTTTCAAATTTTCTTAAAAAACTTGTAAAAACTAAAAAATTTTACAAAAATTGTTATTACTAGTTTTTTTGCATTGTTTTTCAAATTTTCAAGATTATACATATTCTATTATGGTCCTTCGAACCTTATTTAACTTTATGATAAACCTTTTATAGCTTATTTTATAGATACTTAAAATATAGTCCTTATTGAAACATTAACCTTAATATTTAATACCTTTTTAATCACAAAATTTTCAATGTAAATTTTGTTTTAAACTTACAATCATCATTTAAACCTAGAAAAAGGTGTTAAAAACAAATGTCTTATTTAACCACAAAACAAATGTCTGAGAAACCATAAAAAGTCCTACCTATAACAGCTGACATTTATTTACTATTTAAGTTCATAAAAATGTTAATAACTTACCAATATGTTTTTGAAAAACAAACCAATAAAACGTCATATAAACTACTATTATTTCTGAAAATGTCTAGGAAACCTAATATGCAACATAATGTTGAGTTTTGGTAGGTTAATGAACTCTTGGCGAGTCTGTTGTTAAATATGAAATTGGTTTTGGGTTTTTGACAATTTTCGTCCTTATCATAATGCTTATAATTAGAACACGCGTGTCCCAAAGGAATAGAATGAATAAAAATACAGGTAGAAAGGAAAATGCCTGACCATTAGTCAAACAGCCTGTGTTATGGTGAGTGTTTACTAAACTTTTTTCTGTTAAAGTGTGTAAATACTAGAAAAGGAAAAAATTGTAATATTTTTTAAATATTTAATTAAGGCCACCCAATTTCTCTTTATACTATTTTATTTTCACTCTACTCTCTTACTTACATATTCCCAGCCTTCTACACAGTCTTATCGCTAACCACAATTAATTTTCCTTTCTATTATCCTTTAGATTTTTTCCTACATGTGGAACGTGTTAGTTTAATCAGCAGAATTTTTCATTGTCCTAAAAACAAACTTTTTAACATGTATGTAAATAAAAAGAAATTGTTACAAATAGAACAAAAGGCAAAAACAGAAATTTATAAAGAAAAAACGTGTCCTGAATAATTAAAGTGATGAAGTTTGCTGCTGTTGTTGTTGTTGAAAATGACATTAAATATGCCACAAGATAAAGAAATTAAGAATTAAATGAATAATAGAATATAATAAGAGGATTATGTAAGAAATGGATGTTATAAGACTAGAAACATTAAAAGAAACTCTAAATAGAATTAAGGCGTTAGAGTTTCTATGAAAATTTACACAAAACTGAACTTCTGTTCAAGTTCTGTACTAGTTCAGCTTTAGTTTAGTTCTGTTCTAGTTGTGTTCTAGTTGTATTCTAGTTGTGTTCTAGTAGTGTTCCAGTTGTGTTCTAGTTGTTTCTAGTTGTGTTCTAGTTCGTTCTAGTTTGTTCTAGTTCTGTTCTAGTTCTGTTCTAGTTCTGTTCTAGTTCTGTTCTAGTTCTGTTCTAGTTCTGTTCTAGTTCTGTTCTAGTTCTGTTCTAGTTCTGTTCTAGTTCTGTTCTAGTTCTGTTCTAGTTCTGTTCTAGTTCTGTTCTAGTTCTGTTCTAGTTCTGTTCTAGTTCTGTTCTAGTTCTGTTCTAGTTCTGTTCTAGTTCTGTTCTAGTTCTGTTCTAGTTCTGTTCTAGTTCTGTTCTAGTTCTGTTCTAGTTCTGTTCTAGTTCTGTTCTAGTTCTGTTCTAGTTCTGTTCTAGTTCTGTTCTAGTTCTGTTCTAGTTCTGTTCTATTCTGTTCTAGTTCTGTTCTAGTTCTGTTCTAGTTCTGTTCTAGTTCTGTTCTAGTTCTGTTCTAGTTCTGTTCTAGTTCTTTCTAGTTCTGTTCTAGTTCTGTTCTAGTACTGTTCTAGTTCTGTTCTAGTTCTGTTCTAGTTCTGTTCTAGTTCTGTTCTTAGTCTTCTAGTTCTGTTCTAGTTCTGTTCTATTCTAGTTCTGTTCTAGTTCTGTTCTAGTTCTGTCCTAGTTCTGTTCTAGTTCTGTTCTAGTTCTGTTCTAGTTCTGTCCTAGTTCTGTTCCAGTTTTGTTCTAGTTCTGTTCTAGTTCTTTTCTAGTTCTGTTCTAGTTTTGTTCTAGTTGTGGTTCTAGTTGTGTTCTAGTTTGTTCTAGTTGTGTTCTAGTTGTGTTCTAATTGTGTTCTAGTTGTGTTCTAGTTATGTTCTAGTTGTGTTTCTAGTTGTGTTCTAGTTGTATTCTATTTGTGTTCTAGTTGTGTTCTAGTTGTGTTCTAGTTCTGTTTTAGTTCTGTTCTAGTTCTGTTCTAGTTCTGTTCTAGTTCTGTTCTAGTTCTGTTCTAGTTCTGTTCTAGTTCTGTTCTAGTTCTGTTCTAGTTCTGTTCTAGTTCTGTTCTAGTTCTGTTCTAGTTCTGTTCTAGTTCTGTTCTAGTTCTGTTCTAGTTCTGTTCTAATTCTGTTCTAGTTCTGTTCTAGTTCTGTTCTAGTTCTGTTCTAGTTCTGTTCTAGTTCTGTTCTAGTTCTTTTCTAGTTCTGTTCTAGTTCTGTTCTAGTACTGTTCTAGTTCTGTTCTAGTTCTGTTCTAGTTCTGTTCTAGTTCTGTTCTAGTTCTGTTCTAGTTCTGTTCTAGTTCTGTTCTAGTTCTGTTCTAGTTCTGTCCTAGTTCTGTTCTAGTTCTGTTCTAGTTCTGTTCTAGTTCTGTCCTAGTTCTGTTCCAGTTTTGTTCTAGTTCTGTTCTAGTTCTTTCTAGTTCTGTTCTAGTTTTGTTCTAGTTGTGTTCTAGTTGTGTTCTAGTTTTGTTCTAGTTGTGTTCTAGTTGTGTTCTAATTGTGTTCTAGTTGTGTTCTAGTTATGTTCTATTTGTGTTCTAGTTGTGTTCTAGTTGTGTTCTAGTTCTGTTTTAGTTCTGTTCTAGTTCTGTTCTAGTTCTGTTCTAGTTCTGTTCTAGTTCTATTCTAGTTATGTTCTAGTTATGTTCTAGTTATGTTCTAGGTATGTTCTAGTTCTGTTTTAAGTAATTTCTTTTTCTTCTGCTAGTCTAGTAGCAGAGTTTTTATTTTCATTTTTGTAATGCCTAGGGTTAGTAGTATGTGGGGGAGGAGTGTGAGTTTGATTGATTATTCTTCAAATCTATGAAGCATAAAATTAAGATTTATTTGCATCGATTACATTAATGTAAAATAGATAAAACCTGCGGGTAACAATTAATATAACAAGCAGAATTATTAAGAAAATGCCTGAAGTATAATTTTTATTTTTTTCTCCTTTTCTTTCTTGTCTTTATAAGCTAGAGGAACCATTGTTATTACTATGTACATCAAATGCAAATTGGTAAAGGAAAAAACATTTTATTCTGTTTTAGTTAGATGATTATTTTAATTTTGTTCTCAATTATACCTCCCAGCTCGAAGGACTTTTTCATCTGCTCCACTGTTTTTTATTGTTCCTACTATTAAGTGTTATCATAATTTTCCTGTTATTCTCTAATAATAAGATTTTTCTAGTTTTATTTTTATTTCTCAAGATAAATAAAATCTCATAAATATTTATGAGGAGGCCATTAAAACAAACATTTTAGTATAAATCCTTGTCATAGACATAAATATTTGGGTGTGCCGTTTGTAACAGCGATCGAAAAAAATGTATTACAAACAGACTTAAGGAATGTTTTTTTACTAAAGTTTTGCACATAAAAAGAGCAAAAAACTAACATACATAAATATAAATCCTTTAATATTCAACAAACAACAATAAGGAAGAATTATTTCTACAGAAAATTCTGACAGGAAAAGAGTTTTTCTCAAAGAGTGTTTTTAGTCCTTAAACCTTATGAATGAAAGCAAAAGGAAAATGCTTTAATAACAAAACCACTATTCCAGCACATGCGCTGGATTAAAGGAAAATTTTAAAACTCATATAAGGAATTGGAATGTATATTTGGAAAAACTCTTAAGAAAATCTAATGCAATTTGTACTATAAATAAAAGTAAAGGATTTCATTTACCTAAGCCAAATATAAACGGTTTCTTATTACCTTTTTTTCCTATTTTTCTTGTTATTTTTTCCTTGCTGCTTTTTGTAGTAAATATAGTAAATAAAAAGGAAAAATATTGCGCAATGTTTATGCCAAGAAATCAACTGTTTCTAGAATTTTTGTTTGCCTTCAAAAACACAAACCAAAAGTTCAATATCCTTCTTCATCACATTAACATAAGTAACCAGGTGATTTTTGTAAACATAATTTTTAGCTCTAACTTAAAAAAGTGCTTAAGCATAGTAAATAAAAGAGGGCGTTTTACTGACATTTGTAATAAAATGTAAATTTTGTAGTAAAAGATTTATTTCAAAAGCAAATACGACTAAAAACTACAGCATAATAGAAAAAGCAAGACTAGTTTAAACTCTAGTCTACATTCTAAACTAAAGTCTAGTATACAGTATATTCTAAAGTCTAGTCTATAGTCTAGGACATAATCTAGTTTATAGTCTAGTCTATAGTCTAGTCTATAATCTAGTCTATAGTCTAGTCTATAGTCTAGTCTATAGTCTAGTCTATAGTCTAGTCTATAGTCTAGTCTATAGTCTAGTCTATAGTCTAGTCTATAGTCCTAGTCTATAGTCTAGTCTATAGTCTAGTCTATAGTCTAGTCTATAGTCTAGTCTATAGTCTAGTCTATAGTCTAGTCTATAGTCTAGTCTATAGTCTAGTCTATAGTCTAGTCTATAGTCTAGTCTATAGTCTAGTCTATAGTCTAGTCTATAGTCTAGTCTATAGTCTAGTCTATAGTCTAGTCTATAGTCTAGTCTATAGTCTAGTCTATAATCTAGTCTATAGTCTAGTCTATAGTCTAGTCTATAGTCTAGTCTATAGTCTAGTCTATAGTCTAGTCTATTGTCTAGTCTATAGTCTAGTCTATAGTCTAGTCTATAGTCTAGTCTATAGTCTAGTCTATAGTCTAGTCTATAGTCTAGTCTATAGTCTAGTCTATAGTCTAGTCTATAGTCTAGTCTATAGTCTAGTCTATAGTCTAGTCTATAGTCTAGTCTATAGTCTAGTCTATAGTCTAGTCTATAGTCTAGTCTATAGTCTAGTCTATAGTCTAGTCTATAGTTTAGTCTATAGTCTAGTCTATAGTCTAGTCTATAGTCTAGTCTATAGTCTAGTCTATAGTCTAGTCTATAGTCTAGTCTATAGTCTAGTCTATAGTCTAGTCTATAGTCTAGTCTATAGTCTAGTCTATAGTCTAGTCTATAGTCTAGTCTATAGTCTAGTCTATAGTCTAGTCTATAGTCTAGTCTATAGTCTAGTCTATAGTCTAGTCTATAGTCTAGTATATAGTCTAGTCTATAGTCTAGTCTATAGTCTAGTCTATAGTCTAGTCTGTAGTCTAGTCTATAGTCTAGTCTATAGTCTAGTCTATAGTCTAGTCTATAGTCTAGTCTATAGTCTAGTCTATAGTCTAGTCTATAGTCTAGTCTATAGTCTAGTCTATAGTCTAGTCTATAGTCTAGTCTATAGTCTAGTATATAGTCTAGTCTATAGTCTAGTCTATAGTCTAGTCTATAGTCTAGTATATAGTCTAGTCTATAGTCTAGTCTATAGTCTAGTCTATAGTCTAGTCTATAGTCTAGTCTATAGTCTAGTCTATAGTCTAGTCTATAGTCTAGTCTATAGTATTGTCTATGGTATAGTCTACATTCGAGACTGCAATACATTCGATACTCAAGAGTTGGGTCTAGTCTGTAGTCGCCTATAATAGTCCTTATTCGCAACAATATAAATTTTTCTATTTTTCCTTTAAATAAAGAAATTACGAATTTAATTGCAATTATTATTTTCTTTGTTGATTATTACAATATCATTAACTTCAAAGACAATAACTGAAATTGAATTTTAAGACATCTTGTTCTAAAAATTTCTGTTATGAGTAATTGCATATATTCACTGGCCTCCCCCTATTGCGAGGATTCAACCTAAAACTTCCTTCCTTGTCAGGCCTAAATTAACAGCTTCTTTTCAGCTGCTGTTTATTTTTGGCAGTATTTGCTTTTTTGCTAAAAATCTGCTCCTTTTCGGTTTCGCCTACCCTCAAATAAAAGATTTCATTTATGCCAAAGTCGTTATTAGAAAAAAGGAAGACGTTTGCTTTTTTCCCAATTACAACTTAAGAAATAGTTCATTGAAGCAAATAAAACTTGTTAAATGGAAAAAAGTACTTTAAGGCAAAAATACGTAAAGTAGAATATTGTATAGCCAAGTGAATTCTATACATTTAAAATAGATACACATACACTTGCACATAGAACACATAAAGAGAAAAATGTATTTCCTGTAGAACGATAAACATTTGCTCTATTGTCATACAACCACCACATTGCACACAGTGGTTTAATCAACACAAAGGCAAAACAACTGTGGAAAAGCACAATGGGATAGAAGTGGTAAAAAAGCTTCAGTCTGTCTAGTATATAATCTAGTATATAGTCTAGGCTACAGTCTACTCTATAGTCTAGTCTATAGTCTAGCGTATAATCTAGTATATAGCCTAGTCTATTCTATAGTATTGTGTATAGTCTAGTCTATAGACCAGTCTATCGTCTAGTCTATAGACCAGTCTATAGACCAGCATAGACCAGTCTATCGTCCAGTCCTATAGACCAGTCTATAGACCAGCATATAGTCTAGTCTATAGTCTAGTCTATAGTCTAGTCTATAGTCTAGTCTATAGTCTAGTCTATAGTCTAAGTCTATAGTCTATAGGTCTAGTCTATAGTCTAGTCTATAGTCTAGTCTATAGTCTAGTCTATAGTCTAGTCTATAGTCCTAGTCTATAGTCTAGTCTATAGTCTAGTCTATAGTCTAGTCTATGTCTAGTCTATAGTCTAGTCTATAGTCTAGTCTATAGTCTAGTCTATAGTCTAGTCTATAGTCTAGTCTATAGTCTAGTCTATAGTCTAGTCTATAGTCTAGTCTATAGTCTAGTCTATAGTCTAGTCTATAGTCTAGTCTATAGTCTAGTCTATAGTCTAGTCTATAGTCTAGTCTATAGTCTAGTCTATAGTCTAGTCTATAGTCTAGTCTATAGTCTAGTCTATAGTCTAGTCTATAGTCTAGTCTATAGTCTAGTCTATAGTCTAGTCTATATCTAGTCTATAGTAGTCTATAGTCTAGTCTATAGTCTAGTCTATAGTCTAGTCTATAGTCTAGTCTATAGTCTAGTCTATAGTCTAGTCTAGTCTATAGTCTAGTCTATAGTCTAGTCTATAGTCTAGTCTATAGTCTAGTCTATAGTCTAGTCTATAGTCTAGTCTATAGTCTAGTCTATAGTCTAGTCTATAGTCTAGTCTATAGTCTAGTCTATAGTCTAGTCTATAGTCTAGTCTATAGTCTAGTCTATAGTCTAGTCTATAGTCTAGTCTATAGTCTAGTCTATAGTCTAGTCTATAGTCTAGTCTATAGTCTAGTCTATAGTCTAGTCTATAGTCTAGTCTATAGTCTAGTCTATAGTCTAGTCTATAGTCTAGTCTATAGTCTAGTCTATAGTCTAGTCTATAGTCTAGTCTATAGTCTAGTCTATAGTCTAGTCTATAGTCTAGTCTATAGTCTAGTCTATAGTCTAGTCTATAGTCTAGTCTATAGTCTAGTCTATAGTCTAGTCTATAGTCTAGTCTATAGTCTAGTCTATAGTCTAGTCTATAGTCTAGTCTATCTATAGTCTAGTCTATAGTCTAGTCTATAGTCTAGTCTATAGTCTAGTCTATAGTCTAGTCTATAGTCTAGTCTATAGTCTAGTCTATAGTCTAGTCTATAGTCTAGTCTATAGTCTAGTCTATAGTCTAGTCTATAGTCTAGTCTATAGTCTAGTCTATAGTCTAGTCTATAGTCTAGTCTATAGTCTAGTCTATAGTCTAGTCTATAGTCTAGTCTATAGTCTAGTCTATAGTCTAGTCTATAGTCTAGTCTATAGTCTAGTCTATAGTCTAGTCTATAGTCTAGTCTATAGTCTAGTCTATAGTCTAGTCTATAGTCTAGTCTATAGTCTAGTCTATAGTCTAGTCTATAGTCTAGTCTATAGTCTAGTCTATAGTCTAGTCTATAGTCTAGTCTATAGTCTAGTCTATAGTCTAGTCTATAGTCTAGTCTATAGTCTAGTCTATAGTCTAGTCTATAGTCTAGTCTATAATCTAGTCTATAGTCTAGTCTATAGTCTAGTCTATAGTCTAGTCTATAGTCTAGCCTATAGTCTAGTCTATAGTCTAGTCTATAGTCTAGTCTATAGTCTAGTCTATAGTCTAGTCTATAGTCTAGTCTATAGTCTAGTCTATAGTCTAGTCTCTAGTCTATTCTATAGTCTAGTCTTATAGTCTAGTCTATAGTCTAGTCTATAGTTCTAGTCTATAGTCTCGTCTATAGTCTAGTCTTAGATTCTAGTCTATATTCTAGTCTATAGTCTAGTCTATATTCTAGTCTATAGTCTAGTCTATAGTTCTAGGTCTATAGTCTAGTCTATAGTTCAAGTCTATAGTCTTAGTCTATAGTTAGTCTAATAGTCTAGTCTATAGGTCTTAGGTCTATAGTCCTAGTCTAGTAGTCTAGTCTATTAGTCTAGTCTATAAGTCTAGTCTATAGTCTAGTCTATAGTCAAGTCTTATAGTCTAGTCTATAGGTCTAGTCTATAGTCTAGTCTTATAGTTAGTCTATAGTCTAGTCTATAGTCTAGTCTATAGTCTAGTCTATAGTCTAGTCTATAGTCTAGTCTATAGTTTCTAGTCTATAGTCTAGTCTATAGTCTAGATCTATAGTCTAGTCTATAGTCTAGTCTATAGTCTAGTCTATGTCTAGTCTATAGTCTAGTCTATAGTCTAGTCTATAGTCTAGTCTATAGTCTAGTCTATAGTCTAGTCTAGTCTATAGTCTAGTCTATAGTCTAGTCTATAGTCTAGTCTATAGTCTAGTCTATAGTCTAGTCTATAGTCTAGTCTATAGTCTAGTCTATAGTCTAGTCTATAGTCTAGTCTATAGTCTAGTCTATAGTCTAGTCTATAGTCTAGTCTATAGTCTAGTCTATAGTCTAGTCTATAGTCTAGTCTAGTCTATAGTCCAGTCTATAGTCCAGTCTATAGTCCAGTCTATAGTCCAGTCTATAGTCCAGTCTATAGTCCAGTCTATAGTCCAGTATATAGTCTAGTCTATAGTCTAGTCTATAGTCTAGTCTGTAGTCTAGTCCATAGTCTAGTTTATAGTCTAGTCTATAGTCTTATCTATAGCGAAGTCTATGGTATAGTCTTAACAAAATTTATTGATGTTTTAAATTTATTCATTAAATATTTGAAACTCGTCCCATTGTGCAACCCAATACACACGTACTTGTTTTATGTTGCGTGCTTAATTCAAATGGGAAAACCGGCTAAAATAGCAATTGCCAATATATTTTCACACAAAAAAAAAACGCACACACCCACATACAACCATAAACTTTTCCTATACATACATACACAAATGCCTACCAACACTTACACAGACATTTTTACTTTAATATTTATATTTCTGTTATATGCCGCTTGTTGTTTTTTGCCGAAATGTATAAATTTTATATAGAGAAATAAATGAAATAATTTTTTTTAATGGAAAATGAGAAAAACAACAAAATTTCCCTTATCAGATTTTGTTCAATATTAAAACCACATTTTTTTGGAGAAAAATCAATATAGAGCATGCGCTTTGGAATAACAGGAATAATAATTCCAAAATAAAGCCGCATTTGTTGTGGAATGAAAAACAAACTGAAGGTAAAATAAATTAAATTTATAAAAAAATATATAAAATTTTTAATAATTTTTCTTGACAATTTATTAAAATCAAAGAAAAGTACCTTTTCCAAAAAAGTAGTTTTTCTACTACTTTTTTTATACGGTTAATTTAAACGTTTTTTATTATGGCAAAAAGTTCAAATTTACAAAAATTAAGCAAAAGTAATTTGTTTTAAAAAAAGTACTTTTTTCTACTACTTTTTTTAAATTGTAGGAAAAATTATTAGAATATTAGTATTTTTTTACAAAAAATATTTCTAAACTGTGTTTTGCCATGCTTAAAGTTGATATTTAAAGAAATTTCACAAAAGTACTTTTTTTAAAAAAGTACTTTTTTTAAAAAAGTACTTTTTCTACTACTATTTTGTAAAATTGTCGGAAAATGTAAAGTTTTTGTTTAAAAAGTAAATAAATAAATTTTTCAACTAAAATAAATAGTTTTTTATACTTTTTTTTGTAAATTCTTAGAAAAAAGGTAGGGTTTCTTTAAAACTATTGAGAAGAGTAGTAGAAAAATAGTAGTTTTTTCCAAAAGTTATTTTTAACCTGTTTGCCGTTATGCCAGCAGTGTTAATTTGTGAAAATTTAATGAAAGTAACTTATTTGAAAAAGTACTTTTTCTACTACTATTTTCAAAATAGTAGAAAATTAAAAATCAGTTTTTAACATTCAAAGTTAAAATTTTATAAAAACTAACATTACAAGCTTTTCTCAAAAAAGTACTTTTTCTACTACTATTTTCCAATATTACGAATAAATGTAAAATTTTTACAAAAACTTACTTTTTGCAACAAAATACATCAATTTCATTGATATTTGAATAAAATTGTGCAAATTTGTTGTAGAATTCCGATTTGAACTTTGATATTTGTTGCTTTAAATTTCAATTAAATCCCTTTTAAAGAGTTCTTTAAATAAAATCCTCTACCACTTGAATAGAAAACAAATAAAAGAAAATCAAAATGCAAAAAATTTCTAAAAAATGCAATTTAAACAAAATTTATTTTCTCTATAAAATATTTCTAAAATCAACCCCTGAAAATTCCACAAAAAAAAAGTAAATAAAAGATACACAGAACTACAACAACAACAGCAGCAGCATTAACAAAAACATATTGTAGCCAGACAAGCAGCTACATACAAACAACTACTACAACAACAAAGATTTTTTAATTAATGCATAGCAAAGTGCACTTGAAATCGAAGCCAAAATATGTACTACAGCCCAATGGCCAAAAAGCAAACCCACCAACTCCCTGTGCCACCAAGAAATATTTCAAAAATCCCAGGATTATGGCAGCAGCTCTTTTTCAACTCACACTCTTAGATTTTTGTCTATACTTTATTAAAGCCTTAAAAAAAGCAAAAACATCTTCCCTAAAAACTTGGATTTCAACATTTTTCTACTAAAAATTTAAAATAAACAACAACAACTTCAGCAGTAAGCTTCATTCATTTGGTTTTGTTGTTATTTTTCGTCCTCCCTTTTTTTGTGGCAAAAACAAAATTTTAAATTCAAAATTCAAGTACCAAAGGTACGTTTTAATTGAAATGGACAGCTTCCGCTTGTGGCAGCAGCCCTCAGTTTCTGTTTGCTGTAGCAGAGGACTAATGTTTTACTCATCCTTAGCACAAAAACAAACTAAAAAGCAATCATTCCACCAAGCTATCCGAATGTCCATGTTAAACGTCATTCTCTTATGTTATTATGTTATTTTTAGTTGTATTTTTGAACCATCATCACAGGGGTTTTTATGGTAACAGGAACAATATAAATGGACAACATTTTTAAGCAGAGGTTCTAAAATTGGAAATTTTAAACCAGACTATAGACTAGTCTATAGTGTAGACTATAGACTTTAGCCTAGACTATAGACTAGACTGTAGACTAGACTATAGACTAGACTATAGACTAGACTATAGACTAGACTATAGACTACACTATAGACTAGACTATAGACTAGACTATAGACTACACTACAGACTAGACTATAGACTAGACTATAGAGTAGACTATAGACTAGACTATAGACTAGACTATAGACTAGACTAGACTAGACTATAGACTAGACTATAGACTAGACTATAGACTAGACTATAGACTAGACTATAGACTAGACTATAGACTAGACTATAGACTAGACTATAGACTAGACTATAGACTAGACTATAGACTAGACTATAGACTAGACTATAGACTAGACTATAGACTAGACTATAGACTAGACTATAGACTAGACTATAGACTAGACTATAGACTAGACTATAGACTAGACTATAGACTAGACTATAGACTAGACTATAGACTAGACTATAGACTAGACTATAGACTAGACTATAGACTAGACTATAGACTAGACTATAGACTAGACTATAGACTAGACTATAGACTAGACTATAGACTAGACTATAGACTAGACTATAGACTAGACTAGACTAGACTATAGACTAGACTATAGACTAGACTATAGACTAGACTATAGACTAGACTATAGACTAGACTATAGACTAGACTATAGACTAGACTATAGACTAGACTATAGACTAGACTATAGACTAGACTATAGAGACTATAGACTAGACTATAGACTAGACTATAGACTAGACTATAGACTAGACTATAGACTAGACTATAGACTAGACTAAAGACTAGACTATAGGCTAGGACTATAGGCTAGACTATAAACTAGACTATAGACTAGACTATAGACTAGACTATAGACTAGACTATACATTAGACTATAGACTAGACTGTAGACTAGATTATAGACTAGATTACAGACTAGACTATACACTATACTATACACTAGACTATAGACTAGACTATAGACTAGACTATAGATTAGACTGTACACTAGACTATAGACTAGACTATAGACTAGACTATAGATTTGACTATAGACTAGACTGTAGACAGGTCTATAGACTAGACTATAGACTAGACTATTGACTGGACTGTAGTCCAAACTATAGACTAGACTATAGTCCAATGTATAGACCAGACTAGTCCAATGTATAGACCAGACTATATACTAGACTATAGACTGGATTAGAGGCTAGATGGATGTTTTGATTTAAGAACCCCTGCTTATAGCTTGTCCATGATTCAATATGATTACTTAACTACCTCATCGTGATGACTCGTTTTTTTGCATAACAACGTACCTCTATATATTTCTTTATTTTTTTTTTTTTTTTTTTTTTTTTCTACATTCATTGTTATTCACTATGAAAGAGTTTTGGTGACAAATTGAAGCTTTTTGTCATTTTCTCTATAAGGTTTAATATGCAGGAACTCAAAAATAAGAATAAAAACAGTTTAAAAATGGAAAATCATAAAGGACGGCTGGATTAATGTGGAAATATGATTTATGGGGAGAAAAGGTAGACTTTTCCACCTTAAATATAAAAAGAAATTTAAAGCAAATTTATAATTAAAGACTGCAGTTTGAAAATATTGGTAGTTAAAGTTGTTTTTAATATTTTATTTTAAATTTTGTAAAAAATATATTTGTAAAATGTGTTGTTTCCTTTTAAATCCTGTTATTGCTTTTCCATTTATTTTTTTATTCCTTTCAGCCATTTTCTTTTATTTCCGGTCATTTTTTTTAATTACTCTCTTCCTTTTAAATCGCATTATAATTGTTAATTTTTTCTGCTATTTCTTTTTACAAAAAAATCATTACTGTTTAATAATTTTTTTTAATATTCGTAAAGCAAAAATGCTTTTATTTCTTTATTACAGCATATATTTGCTTTTAAAAGCAGGAAACCGGAAGGCAATGATTGTCATGAGAAAACAAGGATCTTATTAAATGTATGTAAGCGAAAATTTCATATTCATGACTAAATTTTTTTTATATAAAATTCGTCGTTTCTTGTTTTCTTTTTTACATTCTACCAATATTTACAAATATTTTATAATTAATAATATTTACTTAATTTATTAATTACATCATAAATTAAAAAGCCAACATATGGGAGGTTTTGTTATGTCAACATTCAGAAGGGGACGTTAAACAGTTCTTACGTAGCAACTGTTTATTTAAAACAACACATACACAATATATGTATGTAACTCCTGCCCACACACAATACTGTGACACACACACTGTCTCCCACTCACCCACAAGCATCATTCCAAATCCCATTTTTTGCCATTTGTCAAGGCATCCTTGTGGTTTAACGTTTACATTATTATAGGAATTGTTGCAGAACCTTGCTGAGTCCTGTGCTGATTTTCAGTTTTCTTTTTCGCTAGTGTCAACGCTTTATATTTTTCTGTTTTATTTTCTTGTTTGTTTTCTGTTTGTGTAACAATACACAAGTGTGTACTTCAATCTAAATGAATTTATTTTTGCCCATCTCCTTTACTACTCCTCCTTTTTTTTTCTAGTTTAATAAAACATGTTTTCGAACTGCAAAACCCGAACTAGAACCGATCATAAATTTAAGTCGAACAGATCCAGAAAAGAACTATGTAGAACTGAACTAGAACCGAACCTGAACTCGACAAGAAATCAACTAGAACTGAACTAGATATAGAACTGAACAACAACAGAACCACAACAGAACTAGAACAGAACTAGAACAGAAATAGAACAGAACTAGAACAGAACGAGAACAGAACTAGAACAGAACTAGAACAGAACTAGAACAGAACTAGAACAGAACTAGAACAGAACTAGAACAGAACTAGAACAGAACTAGAACAGAACAGAACAGAACTAGAACAGAACTAGAACAGAACTAGAACAGAACTAGAACAGAACTAGAACAGAACTAGAACAGAACTAGAACAGAACTAGAACAAACTAGAACAGAACTAGAACAGAACTAGAACAGACTAGAACAGACTAAGCAGAACTAGAACAGAACTAGAACAGAACTAGAACAGAACTAGAACAGAACTAGAACAGAACTAGAACAGAACTAGAACAGAACTAGAACAGAACTAGAACAGAACTAGAACAGAACTAGAACAGAACTAGAACAGAACTAGAACAGAACTAGAACAGAACTAGAACAGAACTAGAACAGAACTAGAACAGAATAGAACAGAACTAGAAGAACTAGAACAGAACTAGAACAGAACTAGAACAGAACTAGAACAGAACTAGAACAGAACTAGAACAGAACTAGAACAGAACTAGAACAGAACTAGAACAGAACTAGAACAGAACTAGAACAGAACTAGAACAGAACTAGAACAGAACTAGAACAGAACTAGAACAGAACTAGAACAGAACTAGAACAGAACTAGAACAGAACTAGAACAGAACTAGAACAGAACTAGAACAGAACTAGAACAGAACTAGAACAGAACTAGAACAGAACTAGAACAGAACTAGAACAGAACTAGAACAGAACTAGAACAGAACTAGAACAGAACTAGAACAGAACTAGAACAGAACTAGAACAGAACTAGAACAGAACTAGAAGAACTAGAACAGAACTAGAACAGAACTAGAACAGAACTAGAACAGAACTAGAACAGAACTAGAACAGAACTAGAACAGAACTAGAACAGAACTAGAACAGAACTAGAACAGAACTAGAACAGAACTAGAACAGAACTAGAACAGAACTAGAACAGAACTAGAACAGAACTAGAACAGAACTAGAACAGAACTAGAACAGAACTAGAACAGAAAGAACAGAACTAGAACAGAACTAGAACAGAACTAGAACAGAACTAGAACAGAACTAGAACAGAACTAGAACAGAACTAGAACAGAACTAGAACAGAACTAGAACAGAACTAGAACAGAACTAGAACAGAACTAGAACAGAACTAGAACAGAACTAGAACAGAACTAGAACAGAACTAGAACAGAACTAAACAGAACTAGAACAGAACTAGAACAGAACTAGAACAGAACTAGAACAGAACTAGAAAGAACTAGAACAGAACTAGAACAGAACTAGAACAGAACTAGAACAGAACTAGAACAGAACTAGAACAGAACTAGAACAGAACTAGAACAGAACTAGAACAGAACTAGAACAGAACTAGAACAACTAGAACAGAACTAGAACAGAACTAGAACAGAACTAGAACAGAACTAGAACAGAACTAGAACAGAACTAGAACAGACTGAACAGAACTAGAACATAACTAGAACAGAACTATAACAGAACTGGAACAGAACTAGAACATAACTAGAACAGAACTAGAACAGAACTAGAACAGAACTAGAACAGAACTAGAACAGAACTAGAACAGAACTAGAACAGAACTAGAACAGAACTAGAACAGAACTAGAACAGAACTAGAACAGAACTAGAACAGAACTAGAACAGAACTAGAACAGAACTAGAACAGAACTAGAACAGAACTAGAACAGAACTAGAACAGAACTAGAACAGAAACTAGAACAGAACTAGAACAGAACTAGAACAGAACTAGAACAGAACTAGAACAGAACTAGAACAGAAACTAGAACAGAACTAGAACAGAACTAGAACAGAACTAGAACAGAACTAGAACAGAACTAGAACAGAACTAGAACAGAACTAGAACAGAACTAGAACAGAACTAGAACAGAACTAGAACAGAACTAGAACAGAGCTAGAACAGAACTAGAACAGAACTAGAACAGAACTAGAACAGAACTAGAACTTAACTAGAACAGTACTAGAACAGAACTAGAACATAACTTGAACAGAACTAGAACAGAACTAGAACAGAACTAGAACTAGAACAGAACTAGAGCAGAACTAGAACAGAACTAGAACAGAACTAGAACAGAACTAGAACAGAACTAGAACAGAACTAGAACAGAACTAGAACAGAACTAGAACAGAACTAGAACAGAACTAGAACAGAACTAGAACAGAACTAGAACAGAACTAGAACAGAACTAGAACAGAACTAGAACAGAACTAGAACAGAACTAGAACAGAACTAGAACAGAACTAGAACAGAACTAGAACAGAACTAGAACAGAACTAACAAACTAGAACAGAACTAGAAACAGAAACTAGAACAGAACTAGAACAGAACTAGAACAGAACTAGAACAGAACTAGAACAGAACTAGAACAGAACAGAACAGAACTAGAACAGAACTAGAACAGAACTAGAACAGAACTAGAACAGAACTAGAACAGAACTAGAACAGAACTAGAACAGAACTAGAACAGAACTAGAACAGAACTAGAACAGAACTAGAACAGAACTAGAACAGAACTAGAACAGAACTAGAACAGAACTAGAACAGAACTAGAACAGAACTAGAACAGAACTAGAACAGAACTAGAACAGAACTAGAACAGAACTAGAACAGAACTAGAACTGAACTAGAACAGAACTAGAACAGAACTAGAGCAGAACTAGAACAGAACTAGAACAGAACTAGAACAGAACTAGAACAGAACTAGAACAGAACTAGAACAGAACTAGAACAGATCTAGAACAGAACTAGAACAGAACTAGAACAGAACTAGAACACAACTAGAACAGAACTAGAACTGAATTAGAACTGAACTAGAACTAAACTACAGTTTGGACTGTAGATATATAATAATATGCTTTAGTTCCCAGGCATTATACGATATAAACCTTTATAATATTTGCCGACTCATCTATATGTGTGTATGTATTTAAAAAATAATATTTTCCAACTTTAAACTCTCAAAACAAAATAACCAACCCAAACCAACACCCGAGTTGAAAACTTTTATTGAAACTTTTTTTTCTATTTGTTTCTTGGGGTTCTTGGCTGTTACAATAAAACTTTTTTAATTGCATTGTTATGGCAAAAGCAACAACAATAATGATGAAAAGAAAATAAAAATTATTTTTCTATTAACTTTTTTTTAACAATAAAAAAACATTTTTACAATTTTCGTTTATTATAACTTACGTTTCAGAGACAGAAGAGAAAAAGGGGTTTAACATTAAAGAGCTATTTTTGGAGAAAAAGTCATTAATTGTTAATTAAATTCTTTTAAAAGACTTATGTTAACTTGAGTTTTAAAAGAAGTTAATTTTTTTACTTTAGAGTTTTTTTTTTTTTTTTGTAAAGAAAGGTTTTGTTGTTTAATTTACCAAGGCAAGGAGGATTTTACACAAAATTTAAAAAAAAATTGTATGATGTGGGCAATGCTTAGCAAATTTAAGCATTTTAGTTCAATTTTATATTTTTTACATAAAAAGGATATAGGGTGAAGTTTTAAACTAGAAAAGTTAGAAAGCTAAAACTTGGTGTATAGAAAAAGGACTTAAAACGACAAATTGTAATGCATAAATTTTAAAAAAATTGTAGAAAATTTTAAGAAAATTAAAAAAAAATATATTTTTTTGCAAAAAAATTTACATATTGAGTTTTAATTTATCTCTCTGTTCTGTTTTATATACACAATTGTTTCCCTTCCTTTATTGTTTTTATATGTAATAAAATATTATTGGTAGTTGTAGGTTGTATATAGCAAGGATTTGCATAAAAACGGAAAAAAAACTCAAATTCTTTTATTTCTATATAAATTTACATTCCAATTTTTTCAGTTTATGATAACCAAAAAGTGGGAGGAGAAAAGGGCAACAGCACAGAAAAAAACTTTTCCATAAAATATTACTGTATTTTTATACATATGATGAATGCATACACATATACAACTTGCATATGTGTGCACACAAAATTGTTGAAAAAGTCATATATCAAACACCCTCTTGCATTTAACTTTGAACTTTTGACCATTCTGCATTTCAAAGTATATAACATGAAAAAAGGACTCAAACTCTATCACTTATACACCTACACATTCCATACTGCAGCTAGAGTTTGTTGGAGACCAACAAAAAATATATACTAGTAAATCCAGCAATATTTTTTAACTCTACTTCCTGTTAAACCACACGACGGACAGGGTTTGGGTAACAAAAACTCATATAGCAATTTATGGTATTTGTATTCATACGTTGTTGTTTAAATAAATTGTAGTATTCGTTTGTATTTTTTGCAATTCTAAATCAGCATTTTTTTGCTTTCTAACAATTGTGTAGTTTACCTTTTATTACTGTTTTTATACATACACACTCACAAAGTGTTTGTCTATCTCTGTCGACGAAGCTGCCTTCTACTACTCACTTTAGTTAAAGTTTTGAAAAATGCTGATCCTTGTATTATACCAACCATATAGCAGTATATTTAAGGTATAGAGACAATAATACCAAAAAAATCAAGAAATTTAAATTTTTTCACAAAAAGGATATAAGTCGAGCTTATAAACTACAAAAGTTTGAAAGCTCAAGGTTAGCCATAATATTAAGGACCTAAAAATGCAAATTGTGTTCAATATATTTTTAAAACTTTTTACTGAATAGTGTGAAAATGTTCAAAATAAACTATGAAAAATTCAAAATGTGCCGTTTCTAGAACTCAATTAGAATAGATCTAGATCAAAACTAGAACAGACCTAGAACAGAACTAGAACAGACCTAGAACAGAACTAGAACAGAACTAGAACAGAACTAGAACAGAACTAGAACAGAACTAGAACAGAACTAGAACAGAACTAGAACAGAACTAGAACAGAACCTTAGAACAGAACTAGAACAGAACTAGAACAGAACTAGAACAGAACTAGAACAGAACTAGAACAGAACTAGAACAGAACTAGAACAGAACTAGAAACAGAACTAGAACAGAACTAGAACAGAACTAGAACAGAACTAGAACAGAACTAGAACAGAACTAGAACAGAACTAGAACAGAACTAGAACAGAACTAGAACAGAACCACAACAGAACTAGAACAGAACTAGAACAGAACTAGAACAGAACTAGAACAGAACTAGAACAGAACTAGAACAGAACTAGAACAGAACTAGAACAGAACTAGAACAGAACTAGAACAGAACTAGAACAGAACTAGAACAGAACTAGAACAGAACTAGAACAGAACTAGAACAGAACTAGAACAGAACTAGAACAGAACTAGAACAGAACTAGAACAGAACTAGAACAGAACTAGAACAGAACTAGAACAGAACTAGAACAGAACTAGAACAGAACTAGAACAGAACTAGAACAGAACTAGAACAGAACTAGAACAGAACTAGAACAGAACTAGAACAGAACTAGAACAGAACTAGAACAGAACTAGAACAGAACTAGAACAGAACTAGAACAGAAACTAGAACAGAACTAGAACAGAACTAGAACAGAACTAGAACAGAACTAGAACAGAACTAGAACAGAACTAGAACAGAACTAGAACAGAACTAGAACAGAACTAGAACAGAACTAGAACAGAACTAGAACAGAACTAGAACAGAACTAGAACAGAACTAGAACAGAACAAACAGAACTAGAACAGAACTAGAACAGAACTAGAACAGAACTAGAACAGAACTAGAACAGAACTAGAACAGAACTAGAACAGAACTAGAACAGAACTAGAACAGAACTAGAACAGAACTAGAACAGAACTAGAACAGAACTAGAACAGAACTAGAACAGAACTAGAACAGAACTAGAACAGAACTAGAACAGAACTAGAACAGAACTAGAACAGAACTAGAACAGAACTAGAACAGAACTAGAACAGAACTAGAACAGAACTAGAACAGAACTAGAACAGAACTAGAACAGAACTAGAACAGAACTAGAACAGAACTAGAACAGAACTAGAACAGAACTAGAACAGAACTAGAACAGAACTAGAACTAGAACAGAACAGAACAGAACAGAACTAGAACAGAACTAGAACAGAACTAGAACTGAACTAGAACTGAACTAGAACAGAACTAGAACAGAACTAGAACAGAACTAGAACAGAACTAGAACAGAACTAGAACAGAACTAGAACAGAACTAGAACAGAACTAGAACAGAACTAGAACAGAACTAGAACAGAACTAGAACAGAACTAGAACAGAACTAGAACAGAACTAGAACAGAACTAGAACAGAACTAGAACAGAACTAGAACAGAACTAGAACAGAACTAGAACAGAACTAGAACAGAACTAGAACAGAACTAGAACAGAACTAGAACAGAACTAGAACAGAACTAGAACAGAACTAGAACAGAACTAGAACAGAACTAGAACAGAACTAGAACAAAACTAGAACAGAACTACAACAGAACTAGAACTGAACTAAAACTCTTTGAACTATAGCTTTTTATTTAATGATTTCATTATTGAAAGCACTGCCTTTAAACTAACTTAATTTTCTATATCTAACATAACATACATAAATTTATGTCTCAGTTTGAGTTAAGTTTGTTCTTGTATTTTGAGTTTATATTTTAAAATTTATGTTAAGTAGTTTGAGTTCTCCTTTTCTCTCTATAATATAAACATTATTTTTATTTGTTTGCTTTTATTTTAATGCCTCAAATATTGCATAATTTTAGGGATTATTAAAAGGTCCTTTTGTCAAGCAATTTAAATTGAAAAGATTATATAAATTTCGAAGTAGATAAGATAGGATTTTATTAATAACATTAAAATAAATGTTTAAATATATAAAAGATTTGGGAATTATATTAAAATATTTAAGTAAATCTTTCCTTAGAGATTAATAAATATTTTTTAAATTTTTTTAAAAACTTTTTTAATTTAAACGAAATTCTTAACTAAACTTCCAAATTTAAACCATTTATCATTCATGCATTTGCTAAAGTTCTAAGAGCAAAGATTAAATTTCATTTTCTATAATTAAACATTAAAAGTTTTGCTTAAAAAACAAAAAACTTTTTATTTTTATTTTTAAAATAAATTCTTGCACTTTTGCCTTAAGTAAATTAACAAAGTTTGGCTGTTTTGCTGTCTCTTTAAATGATGATGACGATGTTAATTTGTTTATGGCGTGAAATAAGAGCAATAGCAGCAACAAAACAAATGTTAGCCAAAAAAAATATCATCAATATTATTGCAAAAGCTTCCTAGAGATAGGAGAAGGATGTTGATATTTAATGTCCTTTGAACTTTTAACAAACAATGTTAAATTTTGGCTAATGGCCAATAAGTGAAGTTTAAATAATGTGAAAATAAAAACAAAGGAAAAAATAATGAAAAAATTATAATTTAATTTAGAACAGAACTAGAACAGAACTAGAACAGAACTAGAACAGAACTAGAACAGAACTAGAACAGAACTAGAACAGAACTAGAACAGAACTAGAACAGAACTAGAACAGAACTAGAACAGAACTAGAACAGAACTAGAACAGAACTAGAACAGAACTAGAACAGAACTAGAACAGAACTAGAACAGAACTAGAACAGAACTAGAACAGAACTAGAACAGAACTAGAACAGAACTAGAACAGAACTAGAACAGAACTAGAACAGAACTAGAACAGAACTAGAACAGAACTAGAACAGAACTAGAACAGAACTAGAACAGAACTAGAACAGAACTAGAACAGAACTAGAACAGAACTAGAACAGAACTAGAACAGAACTAGAACAGAACTAGAACAGAACTAGAACAGAACTAGAACAGAACTAGAACAGAACTAGAACAGAACTAGAACAGAACTAGAACAGAACTAGAACAGAACTAGAACAGAACTAGAACAGAACTAGAACAGAACTAGAACAGAACTAGAACAGAACTAGAACAGAACTAGAACAGAACTAGAACAGAACTAGAACAGAACTAGAACAGAACTAGAACAGAACTAGAACAGAACTAGAACAGAACTAGAACAGAACTAGAACAGAACTAGAACAGAACTAGAACAGAACTAGAACAGAACTAGAACAGAACTAGAACAGAACTAGAACAGAACTAGAACAGAACTAGAACAGAACTAGAACAGAACTAGAACAGAACTAGAACAGAACTAGAACAGAACTAGAACAGAACTAGAACAGAACTAGAACAGAACAGAACTAGAACAGAACTAGAACTAGAAAAACTAGAACAGAACTAGAACAGAACTAGAACAGAACTAGAACAGAACTAGAACAGAACTAGAACAGAACTAGAACAGAACTAGAACAGAACTAGAACAGAACTAGAACAGAACTAGAACAGAACTAGAACAGAACTAGAACAGAACTAGAACAGAACTAGAACAGAACTAGAACAGAACTAGAACAGAACTAGAACAGAACTAGAACAGAACTAGAACAGAACTAGAACAGAACTAGAACAGAACTAGAACAGAACTAGAACAGAACTAGAACAGAACTAGAACAGAACTAGAACAGAACTAGAACAGAACTAGAACAGAACTAGAACAGAACTAGAACAGAACTAGAACAGAACTAGAACAGAACTAGAACAGAACTAGAACAGAAAGAACTAGAACAGAACTAGAACAGAACTAGAACAGAACTAGAACAGAACTAGAACAGAACTAGAACAGAACTAGAACAGAACTAGAACAGAACTAGAACAGAACTAGAACAGAACTAGAACAGAACTAGAACAGAACTAGAACAGAACTAGAACAGAACTAGAACAGAACTAGAACAGAACTAGAACAGAACTAGAACAGACATAGAACAGAACTAGAACAGAACTAGAACAGAACTAGAACAGAACTAGAACAGAACTAGAACAGAACTAGAACAGAACTAGAACAGAACTAGAACAGAACTAGAACAGAACTAGAACAGAACTAGAACAGAACTAGAACAGAACTAGAACAGAACTAGAACAGAACTAGAACAGAACTAGAACAGAACTAGAACAGAACTAGAACAGAACTAGAACAGAACTAGAACAGAACTAGAACAGAACTAGAACAGAACTAGAACAGAACTAGAACAGAACTAGAACAGAACCAGAACAGAACTAGAACAGAACTAGAACAGAACTAGAACAGAACTAGAACAGAACTAGAACAGAACTAGAACAGAACTAGAACAGAACTAGAACAGAACTAGAACAGAACTAGAACAGAACTAGAACAGAACTAGAACAGAACTAGATCAAAACAAGAACAGAACTAGAACAGAACTAGAACAGAACTAGAACAGAACTAGAACAGAACAGAACTAGAACAGAACTAGAACAGAACTAGAACAGAACTAGAACAGAACTAGAACAGAACTAGAACAGAACAGAACTAGAACAGAACTAGAACAGAACTAGAACAGAACCAGAACAGAACTAGAACAGAACTAGAACAGAACTAGAACAGAACTAGAACAGAACTGGAACAGAACTGGAACAGAACTGGAACAGAACCAGAACAGAACTAGAACAGAACTAGAACAGAACTAGAATAGAACTAGAACAGAACTAGAACAGAACTAGAACAAACTAGAACAGAACTAGAACAGAACTAGAACAGAACTAGAACAGAACTAGAACAGAACTAGAACAGAACTAGAACAGAACTAGAACAGAACTAGAACAGAACTAGAACAGAACTAGAACAGAACTAGAACAGAACTAGAACAGAACTAGAACAGAACTAGAACAGAACTAGAACAGAACTAGACAGAACTAGAACAGAACTAGAACAGAAAGAACAGAACTAGAACAGAACTAGAACAGAACTAGAACAGAACTAGAACAGAACTAGAACAGAACTAGAACAGATCTAGAACAGATCTAGAACAGAACTAGAACAGAACTAGAACAGAACTAGAACAGAACTAGAACAGAACTAGAACAGAACTAGAACAGAACTAGAACAGAACTAGAACAGAACTAGAACAGAACTAGAACAGAACTAGAACAGAACTAGAACAGAACTAGAACAGAACTAGAACAGAACTAGAACAGAACTAGAACAGAACTAGAACAGAACTAGAACAGAACTAGAACAGAACTAGAACAGAACTAGAACAGAACTAGAACAGAACTAGAACAGAACTAGAACAGAACTAGAACAGAACTAGAACAGAACTAGAGCAGAACTAGAACAGAACTAGAACAGAACTAGAACAGAACTAGAACAGAACTAGAACAGAACTAGAACAGAACTAGAACAGAACTAGAACAGAACTAGAACAGAACTAGAACAGATCTAGAACAGATCTAGAACAGAACTAGAACAGAACTAGAACAGAACTAGAACAGAACTAGAACAGAACTAGAACAGAACTAGAACAGAACTAGAACAGAACTAGAACAGAACTAGAACAGAACTAGAACAGAACTAGAACAGAACTAGAACAGAACTAGAACAGAACTAGAACAGAACTAGAACAGAACTAGAACAGAACTAGAACAGAACTAGAACAGAACTAGAACAGAACTAGAACAGAACTAGAACAGAACTAGAACAGAACTAGAACAGAACTAGAACAGAACTAGAACAGAACTAGAACAGAACTAGAACTAGAACAGAACTAGAACAGAACTAGAACAGAACTAGAACAGAACTAGAACAGAACTAGAACAGAACTAGAACAGAACTAGAACAGAACTAGAACAGAACTAGAACAGAACTAGAACAGAACTAGAACAGAACTAGAACAGAACTAGAACAGAACTAGAACAGAACTAGAACAGAACTAGAACAGAACTAGTACTAGAACAGAACTAGAACAGAACTAGTACTAGAACAGAACTAGAACAGAACTAGAACAGAACTAGAACAGAACTAGAACAGAACTAGAACAGAACTAGAACAGAACTAGAACAGAACTAGAACAGAACTAGAAAGAACTAGAACAGAACTAGAACAGAACTAGAACAGAACTAGAACAGAACTAGAACAGAACTAGAACAGAACTAGAACAGAACTAGAACAGAACTAGAACAGAACTAGAACAGAACTAGAACAGAACTAGAACAGAACTAGAACAGAACTAGAACAGAACTAGAACAGAACTAGAACAGAACTAGAACAGAACTAGAACAGAACTAGAACAGAACTAGAACAGAACTAGAACAGAACTAGAACAGAACTAGAACAGAACTAGAACAGAACTAGAACAGAACTAGAACAGAACTAGAACAGAACTAGAACAGAACTAGAACAGAACTAGAACAGAACTAGAACAGAACTAGAACAGAACTAGAACAGAACTAGAACAGTACTAGAACAGAACTAGAACAGAACTAGAACAGAACTAGAACAGAACTAGAACAGAACTAGAACAGAACTAGAACAGAACTAGAACAGAACTAGAACAGAACTAGAACAGAACTAGAACAGAACTAGAACAGAACTAGAACAGAACTAGAACAGAACTAGAACAGAACTAGAACAGAACTAGAAAACTAGAACAGAACTAGAACAGAACTAGAACAGAACTAGAACAGAACTAGAACAGAACTAGAACAGAACTAGAACAGAACTAGAACAGAACTAGAACAGAACTAGAACAGAACTAGAACAGAACTAGAACAGAACTAGAACAGAACTAGAACAGAACTAGAACAGAACTAGAACAGAACTAGACAGAACTAGAACAGAACTAGAACAGAACTAGATTCGAATTAGAACTCAACTAGTTCTTAACTGTAAACATAAAAGAAATTTAAGTTTATTTTTTTAAGTTTTCTTACCTTTTTAAAAAAAGATCTCCAGTTGATATATATTTTGCTTTTTAAAAAAATCACTTTTTTTAGACGATATTTTGTTAGTTTTGCTATATCTTTGCTAAAATTTTTTGGGGAAAATTTTCTTTTATATTTTTTTTTTTGCTTTTTTAACACTTATAAAAATTGTTTTTATATTTTGACGGTTTTTAAAAAAATTTATTTTATTTATTATTAAAGTCACAAACCCTTTTTTTGTTGTATTGCAGTGCTTAAGTTTCTTGTTGTTGTTTTATTTAATTTTAAACTTATTTTTACATTTATAAATTTGGCCTTTTAAGTGTTAACCGTTGAAAGTGTTTTTCTTTTTTTTTTCTATTTTATAGCAAGGGAAATCTTTAAAAAAGATTTTTACATTATTTTTTTTAATATAAATTTTCGTCGTCTTTTGCTAAAATCGTTGGAAGTCCTTTTACTAGTTTAATATTTTGGTGTCGTCTCTAACTGTTTGCTTTCGTTAACAAAAGTCTTCCTTTTTGCTTTCTAATCAATAACCTTAGTTTTATATATTGTTTTGTATATTTAGGTATAAAACACTTATTTAATTTTTAAGTTTTATAAAAAGTAGTTGGTTTTTTTACACACTAAAATTTTATTTTCTATTTATTTTTATATAAAATGCATGCACACCATTTATGAAAATTGCTTATCTTTTTTTTCAAAATATTTTTTATTTTTTTGAAATGTATTTTTGTAGTTTTTATGTTTTGTTTTGCATTTAGTTCTTAAAAAATATTCACTCTTTAATTTATCAGACCACAACTTTTTTTATATAGTTTATTAAGGGTTTATTTTAAATAGTGTTTTTTTACTTTTGTTCAATACTGTATATTTGCTAGTTTGAGTTTAATAGTTTTGTTGTTTTCAAGTTTTATTTGTGTGAGTTTTTGTTTTGTTTTTTTTTATTAAATTCGTTCTTTTCTCCTTTTTGTTGTTGTTGGAAAAAAAAATATATTTTGAGAACGTCTGCTGTAGAGAATTTGAAAAAACACTGGAATGAGAAAAAAAAACCAGCAAATTAATTATAAAAATAACAACATTTTTAAGAAAATTAAAAATATTCTAAAAAGGATATATGGCTAGCTTCTAAAGGAAGACAATTATTTCTCTGAAATTTTGTGTATGTATAAAGGACTTTCAAGCTCAACTTGTGTTATCATTAGTTTAAAAATTTCTTTACTTTTTTTAAAAATAAAACGATTTTTTCTTTAAGTTTTAAAAATTTTCTAGCTTTTTTAAAAAAAAGTCCTCTTTTTTCACAATATCTGCTTAAAACAAAATATTGTTAAGCAAAATTTAGTAAAACTATTAAATAAAAGAATATATGGCCAGCTTCCAAACGAGAGCTACCACTTCAAAGCAACTTGGTAAACATATTAAGGACTTTTAAGCTTAAATTGTGCTAAAGTTAGTTTTTTAATTTTCCAGTTTTTTATTATAAAAATAAATCAATTTTTACATGGTCTATTGATTAATTGCATAATTTTTAATGAAATTAAAAAATTGTAATACAATTTGCAATAAACAAATTAGTTTTGAAGTTAATTTATTTAAATTGCTGAAAAAGGATACACTGCTAGCTTTTAAACGAATACAGCTTTTAATATGAAACTTTGCGGTTATATTAAGGACATTTATACACAAATTGTAATATAATTTTTTTCTGAAAATTTCTTAAGTTGATTTTTTTAAACCAAAAAGTCCAAAACTATGAGAGTTATACCATAAATAAATAATTAAATAATTTAAAAAAAAAAAAAGCTTTATAAAAGTTCAAAACTTTCATAACAAATTTAAACATAATAAGCTTTTAAGTTCTGTAATGCTAAAAGCTTACCTTAAAAAAACATTATTTTGCGGAAATGTAAAAAAGCTTTCAGTTTCAAAAAGCTTCTTCAAAAATTTTTTACTAAATATGTTAATATTTTACTTAAAGTTTATAAAGCTTTTAAAAATTTTACTTTTTTATGGAAATAGTTATAAGCTTTACACAAATTATTAAAAGCATTCGCAAAAATATATAAAATATACAGCTTAAAAAGCTTTATTCGGTAAAAATCTCAACAAGCTTTTAAGCTAAATTTTGTAAGAAAGCTTTCTTCAACAGTCTGCTGTCTAATTTATAGTCAGTCTATAGTCCAGACTATAGTCAGTCTATAGTTCAGACTATAGACTGACCATAGTAATGATTATAGACTAACTATAGTCAGGACAATAGCCAGACTATAATTAGTCTATAGTCCAGACTATAGTCAGTCTATAGTCTAGAATATAGTCAATCTATAGTCTAGAATATAGTCAATATATAGTCCAGACTATAGTCAATCTATAGTACAGACTATTGTCAGTCTATAGTCCAGACTATAGTCAGTCTATAGTCCAAACTATAGTTAGTCTATAGTCCAGACTATAGTCAGTCCATAGTCCAAACTATAGTTAGTCTATAGTCCAGACTATAGTCAGTCTATAGTCCAGACTATAATCAGCCTATAGTCCAAACTACAGTCAGTCTATAGTCCAGACTATAGTCAGTCTATAGTCCAGACTATAGTCAATCTATAGTCCAGACTATAGTCAGTCTATAGTCCAGACTATAGTCAGTCTATAGTCCAAACTATAGTTAGTCTATAGTCCAGACTATAGTCAGTCTATAGTCCAGACTATAGTCAGCCTATAGTCCAAACTATAGTAAGTCTATAGTCCAGACTATAGTCAGTCTATAGTCCAGACTATAGTCAGTCTATAGTCCAGACTATATTCAGTCTATAGTCCAGACTATAGTCAGTCTATGGTCCAGACTATAGTCAGTCTATAGTCTAGACTATTGTCAGTCTATTGTTCAGACTATAGTCAGTCTATAGTCCAGACTATATTCAGTCTATAGTTCAGACTATATTCAGTTTATAATCTAGAGTACAGTTAGTCTATAGTCCAAACTATAGTCAATCTATATTCCAGACTATAGCCAGTCTATAGTCTATATTATATTTAGTCTATAGTTCAGAATATAATCAGTCTATAGTCCAGACTATAGTCAGTTTGTAGTCCATACTATAGTCAGTTTGTAGTCCATACTAGTCAGTCTATTGTCCAGACTATAGTCAGTCTGTAGTCTAGCCTATAGTCCCGACTGTAGTCTAGCCTATAGTCCCGACTGTAGTCAGTCTGTAGTCCAGACTATAGTCTATAGTCCAGACTACAGTCTAAAGTCCAGACTATAGTCAGTCTATAAGTAGTTCAGGCTATAGTCAGTCTATAGTCGAAACTATAGTCAGTCTATAGTCCAGCCTATAGTCAGTCTATAGTCCAGAGTATAGTCAGTCTATCGTTCAAACTATAGTTAGTATATTGTCCAGACTATAGTCAGTCTATTGTCCTGACTATAGTCAATCTGCAATTGCTGTCTTAAGCTTTACAAGTAAAGCTATCCCCTTAGAGCTTTAATGTTAAAGAATGTTTGTTATATTTTAAAAAACAAAAATAAAAAGCTTACATTTGGAAAAACATTGTGTAGCTTTTAAAGGCATGTTTAAAGCATTCAAAATAGTTTTAAGTTTAAAGAAGTTTTATTAATTTAAAAATTTTTAAAATATTTATGCAAAAATTGTTTGATATTATACAACATTATTCAGAAAGCTTTTTAATAAATTTCAAAAGAAAAACTGTTAAAATTTTCTGTAGCAATTTTAACACTGTTTTTATAAAAAAGTTTTATTTTGGGAAACAAAAATAAAAAGCTTTCAGTTGGAAAAAAATGTTAAAGCTTTTAAAGCCATGTTTAAAGCTTTTTATGTAAAGCTTTCAAAAAGCTTTTGTTATAAAGAAATTTTATGAATTTAACTATTTTTTAACTATTTAGGCAAAATCGTTTTTATATTATCCAATATTTTTGAGAAAGCTTTTCAATAAATTTTCTAAGAAAATACTCCTTTTTATGAAAAGGTTTTATTTTGAGAAATAAAAAGCTTTAATTTAGAAAAAAATAACAGCTTTTAACCCATGTTAAAAGCTTGTTATATAAAGCTTTCAAAAAGCTTTAATTTTAAAGAAGATTTAAAGATTTTAAATTAATTATTTTTAAACTATTTAGGCAAAAGCTTTTTTATATTATGCAATATTTTTGAGAAAGCTTTTCAATAAATATTCTAAGAAAAGCTATTGTGCAGCTTTTTTACATAGTTTTTAATAAAAAGTTTTATTTTGACAAAAAAAATAAAAAGCTTTTATTTGTTTGAAATTTCTAAAAGCTTATTTAACTTGATAGTCATGTTTAAATGTAACACAATTTTGTGATTATTAAATTTGTAGAAAATATAAAAGCTTTTCATATTTGTTAAAACTTTATATTTAAAATAAAAAAAAATATTTTTAGAAACAAAATTTTAATGCTTTTATTGGAATAAAATTTTAATATTTTCATAAGCGATTTTTTTTAATTTTATGAAACAGTTTTAAGATTTTTTAATTTTTAGAAAAAATAAAAGCTTTTCAAATTTTTTGGTTGCTTTATTTTAAGTTTTACCAAAAGCTTTAAATTTCAAGAACTGTTATTAAATTAGTTTTATAGGTTATTTAAACGAAAGCTTTTGTATATATTATCATTTATATTTAAAATTTCACAAAAAGCTTTATTTTTAAAGAATTTTTTTTAACTTAATCGTTTAGAAGGTAATTTAATCCAAAGCTTTTCGTATTTTATTTAAGCTTTATATAAGTTTTTCAAAAGCTTTAAATTTAAAGAATTGTTATTAAATTGTTAGTTTTATAGGTTTTGTAAACGAAAGCTTTTTTATGTTTTAAGCTTTATATTCAAAATATTACAAAAAGCTTTATTTTTAAAGAATTTTTATTAAATTAATGGTTTAGAAGGTAATTTAAGCTTTATATAAGTTTTTCAAAAACCTTTAAATTTAAAGAATTATTATTAAATTGTTAGTTTTAGAGGTTTTGTAAACGAAAGCTTTTTATGTTTTAAGCTTTATATTTAAAATATTGCAAAAAGCTTTATTTTTAAAGAATTTTTATTAAATTAAGGATTTTGTAGGTAATTTAAACGAAAGCTTTTGGTATTATAACGTGGTTGCTTATAGAAATCAGTTCAAATTATGGGTTTTGCTATAAACATCTATCATATTTGAAAGGAAATGAAAATGTTAAACAACCTACTTATACAAAAAGCTTTTGTATTTTCTTTGCTCAACAAATCATGTGACAACTATTTGCCAGCCTGCATTTGAAAACAATGAACCGGCAGTAATAATAAAAAAAATAAAACAACGTCTAACTGTCTAACGATATCGGCAGGCAGTTAGACAATAACCATCCAAATTTCCCATAAAAAAATACGAGGCGAGTGAGTGACACAATAAAGGAAAAACCGAATCCTTAGAGCTGTGTGTGAATATATAAACATTTTTTGGGCGTGGTATTTTTGTCAGTATACCAGGTGCGCAAAAATCAAACAAAAACGGAACGCAACTTGCCAAAAATAAAGAATTTAAAATACACACAAAAAACTAGGTCAAATTGCACTGGTTAAGGTTTTGTATGCGGTCCAGATATACAATAACAAAAATTGCAATTTCCTTTTGCAAGATATGGGTGAGGATTTTTCCTAAGAAATTCTGGAAAAATAATTGAATAGGTAAGGTATAGAAAAAAGATATAATACTTACCGAAAGTTTAAATGAATTTTACTAGGAAATTTTTCTTATTCAAAATGGAAAAAAATGAAGATTTCTATAGAGAGTTAAAGAGAAAAAATCCAAAAGTTTTTTTTATTTATTTTTGATAAATGTTTGTTTTGACAAAAAAAAACTACACAATCTACGAAGTTATTATTTGATGAAAGAAAAAAAAAACTTAAGATTTTTTTCTTAATTTCTTTGCAAGTTTAGGTTTAAAAACCTTTTTCTTTAAACGTTTTAACTAGAAATCGTTTGTTAAACTTAACCGTTACCAAATATTAGTGGTATTTCATTTCTTTTCTGTTTCAACCTTAACTCTTGTTTTGGTTTAATATTTATTTAAATATTTGTAAATTTGTTTTGTTAATCTACGAAACAAGGAGAAATTATATAGCGACGCAAATTATAAATTATATGAGTAGAATTTAATAAAAACGCGCTTAAAAAAGAACCGCGTTCTTTTGCTGGATACTTTGAAGACCGCTTGACTCGTACTGAATGCAAAACTGTTGTTTTATTGTATAAAAACGTCTTAACATAGTAAATGTTGAGCCATGCATATGTATAAACGTTAAACATTCATATATACTTCATATACGTATAGTTTTCTTGGCCTGGGAAATGTATTCGAGTACCTACAACAACATTAAAATAGGAGCAAACTTTTGCTCCTAAAGCTTTTTTTCTTTGTCATACCGGCTATACACAGAGCAAAACTCTACACTGTGCATAATGCATTTTCTCTCTCTCTCCTGCTCTCTATTTAAGTTTTCCTCTCTATAAATTATTTATATTGTTGTTTTTCTAGATTTTCTTTTTTTTTGTGTAAATTTTTTTGCTTGTTTTTGTATGTGCCTTTTATATGGTGAATGAACCTAGGAAATGCACTTTTTATTTAAACTTGTACCCTACATTTGAAATTGCCATTAAAGTGGGTTATTAATCAAATGTTTATAATATATACAAACATTTCAAATTTTTTTTTTTTAAATTTAAATTTTTCTTTAAAAAGTTTAAAATTTTTAAAAAATGTTCATATTACAATTTGTGTTTAGATAACCTTCATCTATAAACAAAATTTCATTATAATAGCTAACTCCCTTTAGCAGCTGGCCCTATATCCTTTTTTAGCCATTTTTAATAAATTTGTATAAAAGTTTAATTTTATGTAAGTAATAATTGTACTAAATTCATAACTATAAAAAAATAAAGCGAAAAAGCAAATAATTTAAAAAAAAAAATAAATATTTTTTTCTAAAAATTTTAAAATATTTAAAAGACTGATGATGCCACAATTTGTGCTTAAATGTCCTTAATATATGTGCAAAGTTTCAGAGTAATAGCTTATTCTGTTTAGAAGCTGGCCACATATCCTTTTTCTATAGTTTCAATAAAATTTTTCTAAAATCAGCGTAAAATGTACTAATGCAAAATATAAGGAAAGAAGTATTAGTGTAAACTATGGTCTTCCACTATAGACTGACTATAGTCAGGACTATAGACTAACTATAGTCTGAAATATAGACTGAATATAGTCTGAAATATAGACTGACTATAGTCTGGACTATAGACTGACTATAGTCTGGACTATACTGACTTTAATCTGGACTATAGACCAACTATAGACCGACTATAGTCAGGACTATAGACTGACTAAAGTCTGAACTATAGATTGACTATAGTTTGGACTTTGGACTGACTATAGTCTGGACTATAGACTGACTATAGTCTGGACTATAGATTGACTATAGTCTGTACTGTAGTCTGACTATAGTGGACTATAGACTGACTATAGTCTGTACTATAGTATGAACCATAGACCGACTATTGTCTAGAATTTAGACTCACCATAGTTTGGACTATAGACTTGACTATATACTGACTATAGACTGACTACAGTCTGGACTATAGACCGACTAGATTATATAGTCTCGACTTCAGACTGACTATAGTCTAGACAATATACTGGTTATAATGTGGACTACAAACTGACTACAATCTAGACTATATACGGACTGGACTATAGACGGACTAATGTCTAGACTATAGATTGACTATTGTATGTACTATAGACTTACTATAGCATGGAACAAAGACAGTCGATAGTCAGATCAGTCGTCTTGACTGTAGCCTGGCTATAATCTGGACTATAGACCAACTAAAGTCTGGACCATAGACGGACTATAGTCTAAACTGGACTATATAATCTGGACTATAGACTGACTATAATTTGGACTATACACTGACTATAAAATGGTTATAGCCTAGATTGTATACTGACTATAATCTGGATTATATACTGGCTTATAGACTGATTACAGTATGAACTATAGAATGAACATAGTCCGAACTGCAGACTGACCATAGTCTAGACTATAGAATAACTATAGTCTGGACTATAGAATTACTATAGTCTGGACTATAGTCTGGTCTATAAACTGATTATAGCCTGAACTATAAACTAATTATAGTCTGGACTATAGACTGAAAACAGTCTGACAGATTATAGTTAGGGCTTTAGACAGGCTATAGACTGGACTATAGATTGACTATAGCTTGGACTACAGACTGACAATAAGCTGGACCACAGACAGACTATAGTCTCGACTATAGACTGACTATAGTCTTGAATATAGACTGATTATAGTCTGGATTACAGACAGACTATTGTCTGGACTATAGACTGACTACAGTCTAGACTATAGTCTGGATTAGAGTCTGAACTATAGTCTGGACTATAGTCTGGACCATAGACTGGACTATAGTCTAGACTATAAACTGACTATAGTCTTGCCTATAAACTGGACTATAAACTGACTATGTCTGGACAGTAAATTGATTATAGTCTGGACTATAAACTAATTATAGTCTGGACTATAAACTAATTATAGTCTGGACTATAAACTAATTATAGTCTAGACTATAAACTAATTATAGTCTAGACTATAAACTAATTATAGTCTAGACTATAGACTGACTATAGTCTTACAGAGTATAGTTAGGGCTATAGACAGGCTATAGCCTAGACTATAGTCTGGACTATAGTCTAGACTATAGACTGACTGCAGTCTGGACTACCAACAGACTGTAGTCCGTACTATAGACTGACTATAGTCTGTACTATAGACTGACTATAGTTTGGACTATAGACTATAGTCTGGACTATAGACTGACTATAGTCTGGACTATAGACTGACTATAGTCTGGACTATAGACTGACTATAGTCTGGACTATAGACTGACTCTAGTCTGGTTTATGGACTAACTATAGGCTGAACTATATTAAGTCTATACCGTAGACTATGGTTAATCTTTTTAATAAATATCTATACTTTATCAAAAAATAGTGCAAAAATTCAGTTTCTGATAAGAATATTTGATTTTCCTTCAAAAAACCAAGACATATTTACAAATTAACTTTAACACAATTTGTCACTAAATGTCCTTTCTACAACCACCAACTGTCACTGCAATAGCTGCTACCATTTAGAAGCTGTTCATATATCCTTTTTCAAGAATTTTCTTAATTTTGCCCAAAAATGTACTTTTTGTAACAAATAATTAAGAAAATTAGTTATTTCAAATGAAAAAAAACTAAAATGTTGTGAAAAAATCTTTATGTTAAAAACAAATAAAGCTTTTTTTGTTTAAACAGAGAATCTTTCAAAAGCTTTTTCCTTTGAAATATGTTACTGCTGTACCTAATCTCTAATTCGTTGTTATCACAACAGTTTTCAATTCGTTACAGTTTTAAAGGAGGAATAATTTTCTTTTTTAATTTGAGCAGCAGTAGAGTATTGTCCTGTTGTTATTATTATGGTTGCTGTTGTTAGTATTATTTCATTAGTATTTTTATTCGTGCTGCTACTTTTGGCTGCAGCAACAGCAAAAAAACAGAAAATTGTTACACAAACTATTGAACTATTTTTTTCTAAACGACTTATTCACAGAATAAGTACGTCAGTATATGCAAGTTTGGGGCTCGAGAAGTGTGTATAGAGGTTTTGTTTGTTTGCTAAAAATTGTGTACTTATAGTAAACATATACATATACACATGCAAACATCTATGCATGAATGTGGCAATATTTTTATTATGCCACAGGGTATTATACATATGTACATTTTCTTGCATGTAGTACATACTCGTACTACATGTTGTTGAATGTACAATATACATACATACACATGTATAACAAGAGATAATTTGTTAAAGTTTTTTTCCTTACATGAAAATGTATTTACATTGTTTTTAATGTTCGTGTATGTGTATTTTTATTTACCTAGTAAAGATTGAAAATTATTGCTTTCAGTCATTTTTATTATTTATGCAAATAAATGTTTAAATTAAAATTCATTTGGTACGCTGATGAGTTGTTCTGCTATCGATATTTGCACTAAAAACAAATTTTATTGGTATTTTTGCTATTTGCAAATCATAAAAAGTGGATGAAGCAAATAACATTAATGACAAAATATGTTGTCTATATAGAAAAGGAGAAGAAGATATATCTACACTACATATAATCTATAGTCTAGTCTATTGTATAGTCTATAGTCTAGTTTATAGTCTAGTCTATAGTCTAGTCTATAGTCTAGTCTATAGTCTAGTCTATAGTCTAGTCTATAGTCTAGTCTATAATCTAGTCTATAGTCTAGTCTATAGTCTAGTCTATAGTCTAGTCTATAGTCTAGTCTATAGTCTAGTCTATAGTCTAGTCTATAGTCTAGTCTATAGTCTAGTCTATAGTCTAGTCTATAGTCTCGTCTATAGTCTAGTCTATAGTCTAGTCTATAGTGTCGTCTACAGTCTAGTCTATAGTCTAGTCTACAGTCTAGTCTATAGTCTAGTCTATAGTCTAGTCTACAGTCTAGTCTATAGTCTAGTCTATAGTCTAGTCTATAGTCTAGTCTATAGTCTAGTCTATAGTCTAGTCTATAGTCTAGTCTAGAGTCTAGTCTAGAGTCTAGTCTATAGTCTAGTCTATAGTCTAGTCTATAGTGTAGTCTATAGTGTAGTCTATAGTGTAGTCTATAGTGTAGTCTATAGTCTAGTCAATAGTCTAGTCTATAGTCTAGTCTATAGTCTAGTCTATAGTCTAGTCTATAGTCTAGTCTATAGTCTAGTCTATAGTCTAGTCTCTAGTATAGTCTATAGTCTAGTCTATATAGTCTAGTCTATAGTCTAGTCTATAGTCTAGTCTATAGTCTAGTCTATAGTCTAGTCTATAGTCTAGTCTATAGTCTAGTCTATAGTCTAGTCTATAGTCTAGTCTATAGTCTAGTCTATAGTCTAGTCTATAGTCTAGTCTATAGTCTAGTCTATAGTCTAGTCTATAGTCTAGTCTATAGTCTAGTCTATAGTCTAGTCTTATAGTCTATAGTCTAGTCTATAGTCTAGTCTATAGTCTAGTCTATAGTCTAGTCTATAGTCTAGTCTATAGTCTAGTCTATAGTCTAGTCTATAGTCTAGTCTATAGTCTAGTCTATAGTCTAGTCTATAGTCTAGTCTATAGTCTAGTCTATAGTCTAGTCTATAGTCTAGTCTATAGTCTAGTCTATAGTCTAGTCTATAGTCTAGTCTATAGTCTAGTCTATAGTCTAGTCTATAGTCTAGTCTATAGTCTAGTCTATAGTCTAGTCTATAGTCTAGTCTATAGTCTAGTCTATAGTCTAGTCTATAGTCTAGTCTATAGTCTAGTCTATAGTCTAGTCTATAGTCTAGTCTATAGTCTAGTCTATAGTCTAGTCTATAGTCTAGTCTATAGTCAGTCTAGTCTAGTCTATAGTCTAGTCTATAGTCTAGTCTATAGTCTAGTCTATAGTCTAGTCTATAGTGTAGTCTATAGTGTAGTCTATAGTCTAGTCTACTATATAGTGTAGTCTATAGTGTAGTCTATAGTCTAGTCTACAGTCTAGTCTATAGTCTAGTCTATAGTCTAGTCTATAGTCTAGTCTATAGTCTAGTCTATAGTCTAGTCTATAGTCTAGTCTATAGTCTAGTCTATAGTCTAGTCTATAGTCTAGTCTATAGTCTAGTCTATAGTCTAGTCTATAGTCTAGTCTATAGTCTAGTCTATAGTCTAGTCTATAGTCTAGTCTATAGTCTAGTCTATAGTCTAGTCTATAGTCTAGTCTATAGTCTAGTCTATAGTCTAGTCTATAGTCTAGTCTATAGTGTAGTCTATAGTGTAGTCTATAGTCTAGTCTACTATATAGTGTAGTCTATAGAGTAGTCTATAGTCTAGTCTACAGTCTAGTCTATAGTCTAGTCTATAGTCTAGTCTATAGTCTAGTCTATAGTCTAGTCTATAGTCTAGTCTATAGTCTAGTCTATAGTCTAGTCTATAGTCTAGTCTATAGTCTAGTCTATAGTCTAGTCTATAGTCTAGTCTATAGTCTAGTCTATAGTCTAGTCTATAGTCTAGTCTATAGTCTAGTCTATAGTCTAGTCTATAGTCTAGTCTATAGTCTAGTCTATAGTCTAGTCTATAGTCTAGTCTATAGTCTAGTCTATAGTCTAGTCTATAGTCTAGTCTATAGTCTAGTCTATAGTCTAGTCTATAGTCTAGTCTATAGTGTAGTCTACAGTCTAGTCTATAGTCTAGTCTACAGTCTAGTCTATAGTCTAGTCTATAGTCTAGTCTATAGTCTAGTCTACACTAGTCTATAGTCTAGTATAGTCTAGTCTATAGTCTAGTCTATAGTCTAGTCTATAGTCTAGTCTATAGTCTAGTCTATAGTCTAGTCTATAGTCTAGTCTATAGTCTAGTCTATAGTCTAGTCTATAGTCTAGTCTATAGTCTAGTCTATAGTCTAGTCTAGTCTATAGTCTATAGTCTAGTCTATAGTCTAGTCTATAGTCTAGTCTATAGTCTAGTCTATAGTCTAGTCTATAGTCTAGTCTATAGTCTAGTCTATAGTCTAGTCTATAGTCTAGTCTATAGTCTAGTCTATAGTCTAGTCTATAGTCTATAGTCTAGTCTATAGTCTAGTCTAGTCTATCGTTCTAGTCTATAGTCTAGTCTATAGTCTAGTCTATTAGTCTAGTCTATAGTCTAGTCTATAGTCTAGTCTATAGTCTAGTCTATAGTTCTAGTCTATAGTCTAGTCTAGTTAGTTCTATAGGTCTAGCTAAGTCTAGTCTATAGTCTAAGTCAATCGTCTAGTCTATAGTCTAGTCTATAGTTCTAGTCTATAGTCTAGTCTATAGTCTCGTCTATAGTCTAGTTCTATAGTCTAGTCTATAGTCTAGTCTATAGTCTAGTCTATAGTCTTAGTCTATTAGTCTAGTCTATAGTCTAGTCTATAGTCTAGTCATAGTTAGTCTAGTCAGTCTATAGTTAGTCTATAGTCTATGTCTATCGTCTAGTCTATTAGTCTAGTCTATAGTCTAGTCATAGTCTAGTCTATCGTCTAGTCTTTATAGTCTGCTATAGTTATCTATAGTCTAGTCTATAGTATCTATAGTCTAGTCATTAGTCTAGTCTATAGGTCTTTAGTCTTATAGTTCTAGTTATAGTCTAGTCTATAGTCTAGTCTATAGTCTAGTATATAGTCTAGTCTATAGTCTAGTCTATAGTCTAGTCTAGTCTAGTCTATAGTGTCTATAGTGTAGTCTATAGTGTAGTCTATAGTCTAGTCTACTATATAGTGTAGTCTATAGTGTAGTCTATAGTCTAGTCTACAGTCTAGTCTATAGTCTAGTCTATCTAGTCTATAGTCTAGTCTATAGTCTAGTCTATAGTCTAGTCTATAGTCTAGTCTATAGTCTAGTCTATAGTCTAGTCTATAGTCTAGTCTATAGTCTAGTCTATAGTCTAGTCTATAGTCTAGTCTATAGTCTAGTCTATAGTCTAGTCTATAGTCTAGTCTATAGTCTAGTCTATAGTCTAGTCTATAGTCTAGTCTATAGTCTAGTCTATAGTCTAGTCTATAGTCTAGTCTATAGTCTAGTCTATAGTCTAGTCTATAGTGTAGTCTATAGTGTAGTCTATAGTCTAGTCTACTATATAGTGTAGTCTAAGTAGAAGTCTAGTCTAGTCTAGTCTATAGTCTAGTCATAGTCTAGTCTATAGTCTAGTCTATAGTCTAGTCTATAGTCTAGTCTATAGTCTAGTCTATAGTCTAGTCTATAGTCTAGTCTATAGTCTAGTCTATAGTCTAGTCTATAGTCTAGTCTATAGTCTAGTCTATAGTCTAGTCTATAGTCTAGTCTATAGTCTAGTCTATAGTCTAGTCTATAGTCTAGTCTATAGTCTAGTCTATAGTCTAGTCTATAGTCTAGTCTATAGTCTAGTCTATAGTCTAGTCTATAGTCTAGTCTATAGTCTAGTCTATAGTCTAGTTCTATAGTCTAGTCTATAGTCTAGTCTATAGTCTAGTCTATAGTCTAGTCTATAGTCTAGTCTATAGTCTAGTCTATAGTCTAGTCTATAGTCTAGTCTATAGTCTAGTCTATAGTCTAGTCTATAGTCTAGTCTATAGTCTAGTCTATAGTCTAGTCTATAGTCTAGTCTATAGTCTAGTCTATAGTCTAGTCTATAGTCTAGTCTATAGTCTAGTCTATAGTCTAGTCTATAGTCTAGTCTATAGTCTAGTCTATAGTCTAGTTCTATAGTCTAGTCTATAGTCTAGTCTATAGTCTAGTCTATAGTCTAGTCTATAGTCTAGTCTATAGTCTAGTCTATAGTCTAGTCTATAGTCTAGTCTATAGTCTAGTCTATAGTCTAGTCTATAGTCTAGTCTATAGTCTAGTTCTATAGTCTAGTCTATAGTCTAGTTTATAGTCTAGTTTATAGTCTAGTCTATAGTCTAGTCTATAGTCTAGTCTATAGTCTAGTCTATAGTCTAGTCTATAGTCTAGTCTATAGTCTAGTCATAGTCTAGTCTATAGTCTAGTCTATAGTCTAGTCTAGTCTAGTCTATAGTCTAGTCTATAGTCTATAGTTAGTCTATAGTCTATAGTCTAGTCTAGTCTATAGTCTAGTCTATAGTGTAGTCTATAGCCTATAGTCTAGTCTATAGTGTAGTCTATAGTCTAGTCTATAGTCTAGTCTATAGTCTAGTCTATAGTCTAGTCTATAGTCTAGTCTATAGTCTAGTCTATAGTCTAGTCTATAGTCTAGTCTTTAGTCTAGTCTATAGTCTAGTCTATAGTCTAGTTTATAGTCTAATCTATAGTCTAGTCATTCTATAGTCCATGTAATTTACTCTGTAATTTGGTTAATTCTAATTTAAACTTTAAAAGCGTAAGAAAACCTGAAAGCTGTGTAAGCTTTTAAGTTTGAAAAAGCTTTTAAGAATAATATAGCTTAATGGAGTTTTATTTCCTGGTTCATAACAATTTGTCAAAGTTTTATACAGCAAATTTTGCTTAAGAAGAAAGCTTTTTTTGGAATTGCTATAAAGTTATCATCATAAATTACTTAAATTCCTTTTAAATTCATTAAATTAAATTTTAAATTTTTTTTGTTCCTTCTTCAAACTTAAATAAATAAAAGATAATTATATTAAATAAATATTTGTTTTTGCAAAGCGTAATTGTAAATACCATTAAATATAAAACCACTCAGCACATAACTAAAGTGCAAACATATTTACATACTCTATGTATATAAAGCAACTATAAATCACTATATATTTTATATATAGTATATCATTCCTAAATATTTTTATGCATATAAAATAATAAGCCAACAAAAAATACCCCTACACCCAGCCCACATGCACAGAATAAGAAAAAATCTTAAAATCAACGAACCAAATTCAAATGTATGTACATTCAGAACAACAATAACCAGAACCAGAAAATGCAAAATACAGATGCAACCCTTGATGTTATCGATTTTTTCCTACTCTCCTACAACAATAATAATAAACAGCAGCAGCAACAACAATATCATCACAATTACAACATCACAAATTGTGCTACAAAATCTACAACTTGTGCAAGAAAGATAAAAGCTTTGGTAAGCTTTTTGCTTACTTCATTAAATATACCCCTACAAGAACTCCCTATTTTGAGGTTTCTCTCTGGGTAATTTACTCTCGCTGAGTTTTTAGTTAAACTCCTAAAATTGGAGACTTTTTATTTATTGTCCTTTTGGGAGTTGCCTGATGTAAACAAATCTATAAATTTCTATATAAAGTTTTCTATATATAATATGGCTGATATCTCAGCGCTCTTTAATATAGAGCAAAATTTTAAACTATTTTGTATTTGTTGTTTTTGTTGCTGCAGGTTTTTACTATTGTAACTAGGATGTAGGATGTAACACAAAGTCAACAACAATTTGCCAATATTTAAATAACATTTTCATGTTGTTGTTTTTGCTCTTCTTTTACTGTATTTGCTATGTATGCTGATGAACAAAGAAGGGAGAAAATGCTTGAAAATTAAATTTATAGATAATGGCCATTACATGGTTACCGTTAACTGACCTAAAACTTAATTAAATTTGATTGAAATGAAAAGAGAAAAAAAGGAATGATAACGAACGGTGAAGAAGATAATGGGGCAGGGGGAGTTAAAAGGTAAATTTGTGGTTAAAAATATCAAAAATTGTTGATTTAATTAAAATTTTAAGCTACATAAAGCTTGGTATTAAATAAAGCTTTAAGCTTCATAAAGTTTCTATGCTTAGTAAAGCTTTTATGCTTAATGAAGCTCTAACGTTTATTTAAGCTTTTAAGTTTAATCAAGTTTTAAGTCTAGTCTATAGTTTACTATATAGTTTAGTATATAGTCTAGTCTATAGTCTAGTCTATAGTCTAGTATATAGTCTAGTCTATAGTCTAGTCTATAATCTAGTCTATAGTCTAGTATATAGTCTAGTCTATAGTCTAGTCTATAGTCTAGTCTATAGTCTAGTCTATAGTCTAGTCTATAGTCTAGTCTATAGTCTAGTCTATAGTCTAGTCTATAGTCTAGTCTATAGTCTAGTCTATAGTCTAGTCTATAGTCTAGTCTATAGTCTAGTCTATAGTCTAGTCTATAGTCTAGTCTATAGTCTAGTCTATAGTCTAGTCTATAGTCTAGTCTATAGTCTAGTCTATAGTCTAGTCTATAGTCTAGTCTATAGTCTAGTCTATAGTCTAGTCTATAGTCTAGTCTATAGTCTAGTCTATAGTCTAGTCTATAGTCTAGTCTATAGTCTAGTCTATAGTCTAGTCTATAGTCTAGTCTATAGTCTAGTCTATAGTCTAGTCTATAGTCTAGTCTATAGTCTAGTCTATAGTCTAGTCTATAGTCTAGTCTATAGTCTAGTCTATAGTCTAGTCTATAGTCTAGTCTATAGTCTAGTCTATAGTCTAGTCTATAGTCTAGTCTATAGTCTAGTCTATAGTCTAGTCTATAGTCTAGTCTATAGTCTAGTCTATAGTCTAGTCTATAGTCTAGTCTATAGTCTAGTCTATAGTCTAGTCTATAGTCTAGTCTATAGTCTAGTCTATAGTCTAGTCTATAGTCTAGTCTATAGTCTAGTCTATAGTCTAGTCTATAGTCTAGTCTATAGTCTAGTCTATAGTCTAGTCTATAGTCTAGTCTATAGTCTAGTCTATAGTCTAGTCTATAGTCTAGTCTATAGTCTAGTCTATAGTCTAGTCTATAGTCTAGTCTATAGTCTAGTCTATAGTCTAGTCTAGTCTAGTCTATAGTCTAGTCTATAGTCTAGTCTATAGTCTAGTCTATAGTCTAGTCTATAGTCTAGTCTATAGTCTAGTCTATAGTCTAGTCTATAGTCTAGTCTATAGTCTAGTCTATAGTCTAGTCTATAGTCTAGTCTATAGTCTAGTCTATAGTCTAGTCTATAGTCTAGTCTATAGTCTAGTCTATAGTCTAGTCTATAGTCTAGTCTATAGTCTAGTCTATAGTCTAGTCTATAGTCTAGTCTATAGTCTAGTCTATAGTCTAGTCTATAGTCTAGTCTATAGTCTAGTCTATAGTCTAGTCTATAGTCTAGTCTATAGTCTAGTCTATAGTCTAGGTCTATAGTCTAGTCTATAGTCTAGTCTATAGTCTAGTCTATAGTCTAGTCTATAGTCTAGTCTATAGTCTAGTCTAGTAGTCTAGTCTATAGTCTAGTTATAGTCTTAGTCTATAGTCTAGTTATAGTCTAGTCTATAGTCTAGTCTTATAGTCTAGTCTATAGTCTAGTCTATAGTCTAGTCTATAGTCTAGTCTATAGTCTAGTCTATAGTCTAGTCTATAGTCTAGTCTATAGTCTAGTCTATAGTCTAGTCTATAGTCTAGTCTATAGTCTAGTCTATAGTCTAGTCTATTGTCTAGTCTATAGTCTAGTCCATAGTCTAGTCTATAGTCTAGTCTATAGTCTAGTCTATAGTCTAGTCTATAGTCTAGTCTATAGTCTAGTCTATAGTCTAGTCTATAGTCTAGTCTATAGTCTAGTCTATAGTCTAGTTTATAGTCTAGTCTATAGTCTATAGTCTAGTCTATAGTCTAGTCTATTGTCTAGTCTATAGTTTAGTCCATAGTCTAGTCTATAGTCTAGTCTATAGTCTAGTCTATAGTCTAGTCTATAGTCTAGTCTATAGTCTAGTCTATAGTCTAGTCTATAGTCTAGTCTATAGTCTAGTCTATAGTCTAGTCTATAGTCTAGTCCATAGTCTAGTCTATAGTCTAGTCTATAGTCTAGTCTATAGTCTAGTCTATAGTCTAGTCTATAGTCTAGTCTATAGTCTAGTCTGTAGTCTAGTCTAGTAGTCTAGTCTATAGTCTAGTCTATAGTCTAGTCTATAGTCTAGTCTATAGTCTAGTCTATAGTCTAGTCTATAGTCTAGTCTATAGTCTAGTTCTAGTAGTCTATAGTCTCGTCTATAGTCTAGTCTATAGTCTAGTCTATAGTCTAGTCTATAGTCTAGTCTATAGTCTAGTCTATAGTCTAGTCTATAGTCTAGTCTATAGTCTAGTCTATAGTCTAGTCTATAGTCTAGTCTATAGTCTAGTCTATAGTCTAGTCTATAGTCTAGTCTATAGTCTAGTCTATAGTCTAGTCTATAGTCTAGTCTATAGTCTAGTCTATTAGTCTAGTCTATAGTCTAGTCTATAGTCTAGTCTATAGTCTAGTCTATAGTCTAGTCTATAGTCTAGTCTATAGTCTAGTCTATAGTTCTAGTCTATAGTCTAGTCTATAGTCTAGTCTATAGTCTAGTCTATAGTCTAGTCTATAGTCTAGTCTATAGTCTAGTCTATAGTCTAGTCTATAGTCTAGTCTATAGTCTAGTCTATAGTCTAGTCTATAGTCTAGTCTATAGTCTAGTCTATAGTCTAGTCTATAGTCTAGTCTATAGTCTAGTCTATAGTCTAGTCTATAGTCTAGTCTATAGTCTAGTGAAGTCTTTATACAAACTCCATTACAACTTCCTTAGAACTCGTGTAAATTGAAAAAGATTATATTCATCCATACTTCTCTGCAAAATCGATTCAGATTTATGTTTCCCTTTATCTTTCATTATCCTAATCTACCACCCCATCAATCTTCTAGAAAAAACTGTAATAAATTTATTCAAACATTTCAAATATTTTCCTCTTCTACCCACTTGTGCTCATCAAATATGCACATAAATAAATTGTACAAATATCCTGCTTTTAGGGCTCAACATAAATGAATTGATTTTCTTCTTATTCTAGTATTTGTTTAAACTCGTAGAAATAAAACAAGAACTATAAAAGATATATGTACATATAAATGCAGTCAACGGCATCCCTCCATCCCCCATTTGCCCGGATAAATAGAAATTCTAATAAATGAAGAAAGAGGAAACCAAATAACATAAGATATTACTTTACAAAATGTGGTTGTGTGTGTGTGTTGGTGGTTGGGTGATTATTTAAATTTATAGATGAAATTTGGTTTTAATTTAGTATTGTTGAAAACTAAAGACAGGGAGTGATATTTGTTGGTGAACCAAGGGAAATGAACCAGGAAGTTTTGCGCTATTAATTAAATGAAAACTTTTTTGGTTTCTTTTAAACAGAAGATAATTTAAGATGAAATCTAGTTTTAATTAAAATTGTTTAATTTTTAAGGATTCTTTTAATGATTCCTCCCAAAAATGTATATTCTAAAATAAGATTTCTTTTAAATAGAGAAAATTTTTAGTTTTTTTAACTAACCATTTATTGTTTAATTATTAAAAATATGGATTTATTTACATATACAAGTATCCCTAGCCTTAGGCAACAGGATACAAATTTGCAATAAGGAATAAAGAAAACTCTTATAAAAAACGTAACAGAAACACAATAAAGAAATATTAAAACATGGCATTAAATATAAATTCAAACTCCCCGCATATCAGTATACAGAGGTTAACAAACAACCCACATTTGCTAGAAGCAAGTTAAAGGACAAAACAAGAGTAGAAGCAAATAATCCAGAATTTAAAACAAAAACAAAAAAAAAAACAATTATAAAACAAAAATAATATAGAATATAGAAATAATGTAGAATATAGACTAGTACTACAGTGTGGACTATAGTCCAAATTATAGACTAGACTATAGACCAAACATTATTTTAGACTATAAAACAGACTATAATCTAGTCTATACTCTAGTCTATCGTCTGATTTATAGTCTAGTCTACAGTTTGTACTATAGTCTAGTCAATTGTCCAGTCTATAGTCTATTCAATAGTCTAGTCTATAGTATATTCAATCGTCTAGTCTATAGCCTATTCTATATACCATAGTCTAGTCTGCAATCTAGTCCACAATCTAGTCTACAGTCTAGTCTAAAGTCTAGTCTACAGTCTAGTCTATAGTCTAGTCTATAGTCTAGTCTATAGTCTAGTCTATAGTCTAGTCTATAGTCTAGTCTATAGTCTAGTCTATAGTCTAGTCTATAGTCTAGTCTATAGTCTAGTCTAGTCTATAGTCTAGTCTAGTCTATAGTCTAGTCTATAGTCTAGTCTATAGTCTAGTCTATAGTCTAGTCTATAGTCTAGTCTATAGTCTAGTCTATAGTCTAGTCTATAGTCTAGTCTATAGTCTAGTCTATAGTCTAGTCTATAGTCTAGTCTAGTCTAGTCTATAGTCTAGTCTATAGTCTAGTCTATAGTCTAGTCTATAGTCTAGTCTATAGTCTAGTCTATAGTCTAGTCTATAGTCTAGTCTATAGTCTAGTCTATAGTCTAGTCTATAGTCTAGTCTATAGTCTAGTCTATAGTCTAGTCTATAGTCCAGTCTATAGTCTAGTCTATAGTCTAGTCTATAGTCTAGTCTATAGTCTAGTCAATAATCTAGTCTATAGTCTAGTCTATAGTCTAGTCAATAGTCTAGTATATAGTCTAGTCTATAGCCTAGTCCATAGTCTAGTCTATAGTCTAGTCTATAGTCTAGTCTATAGTCTAGTCTATAGTCTAGTCTATAGTCTAGTCTATAGTCTAGTCTATAGTCTAGTCTATAGTCTAGTCTATTGTCTAGTCTATAGTCTAGTCTATAGTCTAGTCTACAGTCTAGTCTATAGTCTAGTCTATAGTCTAGTCTATAGTCTAGTCTATAGTCTATAGTCTAGTCTATAGTCTAGTCTATAGTCTAGTCTATAGTCTAGTTATAGTCTAGTCTATAGTCTAGTCTATAGTCTAGTCTATAGTCTAGTCTATAGTCTAGTCTATAGTCTAGTCTAAGTCTAGTCTATAGTCTAGTCTATAGTCTATAGTCTAGTCTATAGTCTAGTCTATAGTCTAGTCTATAGTCTAGTCTATAGTCTAGTCTATAGTCTAGTCTATAGTCTAGTCTATAGTCTAGTCTATAGTCTAGTCTATAGTCTAGTCTATAGTCTAGTCTATAGTCTAGTCTATAGTCTAATCTATAGTCTAGTCTATAGTCTAGTCTATAGTCTAGTATATAGTCCAGTCTATAGTCTAGTCTATAGTCTAGTCTATAGTCTAGTCTATATTCTAGTCTATAGTCTAGTCTGTAGTCTAGTCTATAGTCTAGTCTATAGTCTAGTCTATATTCTAGTCTATAGTCTAGTCTATAGTCTAGTCTATATTCTAGTCTATAGTCTAGTCTATAGTCTAGTCTATAGTCTAGTCTATAGTCTAGTCTATAGTCTAGTCTATAGTCTAGTGAAGTCTTTATACAAACTCAATTACAACTTCCTTAGAACTGTAGACTACATAGTCTAGTCTATAGTCCAGTCTATAGTCTAGTCTATAGTCTAGTCTATAGTCTAGTCTATAGTCTAGTCTATAGTCTAGTCTATAGTCTAGTCTATAGTCTAGTCTATAGTCTAGTCTATAGTCTAGTCTATAGTCTAGTCTATAGTCTAGTTTATAGTCTAGTCTATAGTCTAGTCTATAGTCTAGTCTATAGTCTAGTCTATAGTCTAGTCTATAGTCTAGTCTATAGTCTAGTCTATAGTCTAGTCTATAGTCTAGTCTATAGTCTAGTCTATAGTCTAGTCTATAGTCTAGTCTATAGTCTAGTCTATAGTCTAGTCTATAGTCTAGTCTATAGTCTAGTCTATAGTCTAGTCTATAGTCTAGTCTATAGTCTAGTCTATAGTCTAGTCCATAGTCTAGTCTATAGTCTAGTCTATAGTCTAATCTATAGTCTAGTCTATAGTCTAGTCTATAGTCTAGTCTATAGTCTAGTCCATAGTCTAGTCTAATCAATAGTCTAGTATAGAGTCTGAACTGTAGTCTGTCTATAGTGTGTAGTCTAGTCTATAGTCTAGTGTATAGTCTGCAGTCTAGTCTATACTGTATTCTATATTCTAAGCTACTGTTTAGTCTCTAGTTTAGTTCTTTATAAGTTATTTTCATAATTTTTCTATTAAAATTATAATAGTTGTAAACCTCTAGTTTCTATAGAGTTTTTCTTTTCTGTTTGAGAATTTTTTTCAAATCAAGTTTAACCACAATTTGTAGTTTAATGTCCTCTATGTACACACCAAATTTGGTAACCCTAGCAACCTTGTTTTAGAAACCAGCCATATATCCTTTTTTGATTTTTTTTTTTTTTAATTTTCAGCAAAAAATAAGTTTTTCTTTTATAAATTAAAAATTTTAAATTATAAAAAACTGTTTCTGCTGTAAAATCTTAGAATTGTCTATATTTTCCTATAGAAACCAGCATTTTAAAATGTATACAAAACCAATTTTCGTTTGCCAATCCCTTGCAAGCCTTTAAGTCTAATTGAAAACACCTTGTGGTAAATTAAAAAAAAAAAAATTGAATTCTTTAGCATACATAAAGCCTTGTTAACAATAGAAGAAACGAGTAAATGAAAAGAAAGCAAGAAAAAAACAAGTTGTTGCATGCCACAAAAGAAAAAAATCTAACAAAATATAAGGCAAATTTTGCACAGAAAAGAACATACAACTCATATGTCATACACAATCACTAAAAAAAATTTACATATAAAACAGCCACCCGAAAAAAATACATATTAAGATAACACCCCCTAATAACATGTAAAGCACATACTTCTTCCCTTTACCCCTCAAAACGAAAGCAGGAAAAAAAAGCATCCTAGTTAAACGTTTACCCACCCTCTGCAGCAAACGAAAATGTTTTCATACATATATTAGCCTTAGATTAATAAACACAAACAGCTCGACACAGAAAAAGCTCATTGCTGAAGTCTTTTACATTCTCTAACCTACCACCTCCCCCTTCCCCTTTTTCAACATTTGTTGTTTTTGTTACTCTGCCTTACATTAACACTCTTCTTTCTAACCTTCTTTCTCTTGCTGGGGCTTTTGCATTCTATGTGTATAATTTTTTGTTTGTTTTGTTTTTGTAATTTAAATAAGAAAAAAGCACATACAGTTTCTGTTGTTTTCTTCCTTCCTTTTTTGCTTGCTATCACTTGCTGAGAGCCTGTTAATTTTCGTAATTTGAATAATTTACCGCATACAAAAAAATGAAATATATGCGGTCTTTTTCCAGTAAATTATTGTTATAAATATACACAGACACACACACATACATACACTCACGAGTATTGCAAAGAATGTCGAGCTTTTTTTTTATAAAAAAGATTAATTGATTAGTTATACTTTTTAAAATTATTCTTTAAATGTTGAATTTGCTGAGCACCTGTTAGAATTTGTAATTTGAATAATTTACGAAATAAAAACAAGTAAAAAAATATTTCTGTTAAAGATTTTTAGGGTGTGCTTTACACTGACAAAGATGGTCATGAACATTAAGAAATAAAGAAATATGTTTGAAGTCTAGTCAGTCTATAGTCTGATCTGTAGTCTGGTCTATAGTCTAATCTCTAGTCAGGTCTATAATCTGATCTATATTCTTATCCATAGTCTGATATACAGCCTGGCCTATGTTCTGGTCAAAAGTCCCTTCCATACTCTGGTACATAGTCTATTCTATAGGCTGATCTCTAGTGTGTTTTATAGTATAGACTTTTGTCTGTTTTATAGTCTTATTAATAGTCTGGTCTTTAGTCAAGTTTATAGTCTAGTCTATAATCTGGTCTATATTGTGCTCTATAATCTGCAATGAAGTCTGGTCAATAGTTTTGACTATTCTTTTGTCTATAATTTGGTTCATAATCTCTTATAGACTAGACTATAGACTAGACTATAGACTAGACTGAAGACTATACTATAGACTAGACTATAGACTAGACTAGAGACTAGACTATAGACTAGACTATAGGCTAGACTATAGACTAGACTATAGACTAGACTATAGACTAGACTATAGACTAGACTATAGACTAGACTATAGACTAGACTATAGACTAGACTATAGACTAGACTATAGACTAGACTATAGACTAGACTATAGACTAGACTATAGACTAGACTATAGACTAGACTATAGACTAGACTATAGACTAGACTATAGACTAGACTATAGACTAGACTATAGACTAGACTATAGACTAGACTATAGACTAGACTATAGACTAGACTATAGACTAGACTATAGACTAGACTATAGACTAGACTATAGACTAGACTATAGACTAGACTATAGACTAGACTATAGACTAGACTATAGACTAGACTATAGACTAGACTATAGACTAGACTATAGACTAGACTATAGACTAGACTATAGACTAGACTATAGACTAGACTATAGACTAGACTATAGACTAGACTATAGACTAGACTATAGACTAGACTATAGACTAGACTATAGACTAGACTATAGACTAGACTATAGACTAGACTACTAGACTAGACTATAGACTAGACTATAGACTAGACTATAAACTAGACTATCGACAAGACTACAGACTAGACTAGACTATAGACTATAGAGACTAAAAGATAGATTGAACTACAATCCAATTTATGGTCAGGTCAATAGTCTAGTCTTTAGTCTAGTCCATAATCTACAGTTTTGACTATAATTTTGTCTATAATTTGGTCAATAATCTGGTCTGGTTTATAATCTATAGTCAGGTCTATATCCTTGTCAAAAGTCTGTTCCATTGTCTGCTCCATATTCTAGTCAAAAGCCTGTTTCATAGTATGTTCTATAGTCTAGTCCATTGGCTAGTCTAATCTATAGCCTGGTCTATATTCTGTATTATAGTCTATATTTATAGTCTGGCCTTAAGTCCTTCTAAGCCTTTTATATAGTCCGCTCAAGATTAAGAATACGATATCTGTTTTACAGTATTTCAAATTTTTCTTTACTTCAGTGTAAATTTCTCGTCATGCTTTATCCTGCCTGTATTTACCTACACTGATGAGTGTTTTAGATAAATGAAAAAATAAACTTTTTATAAATAAATATATTTACTCAAGGTTTCTGCCAGGAGATTCTTAATGTATGTTGGTTTCTATGTGTGCGTTATAAGGGTGCAATACAAATACATAATTTATATATTTGAAGTTTTATTTTTCTATTAATTTTTTGTCATCTTAGTCTTTCATTGTTTTTTTTTTTTTTTTTTTTTTTTTGTACATTTTCACGCTTTATTTTCCAGCTGGAAAAAATTCAGCTGTCAAATTAACACATTTCTTTTATTTTTTTCTTCGGTTTAGATTTTCTTTGTTAATGGCGGTTTTTTATTTTATGTATACAAATAATTTGCATATTTATTTAAAATGTTGATGTGTTATTAAAAGGACTTATTTTTAAAAAGGACTAAATCGCATGCTAAACAAACCCGAAAACTGATTTTAGACAAAGCAATAGAATTGACTATAATCCACAATTTAAACTACACTATAGTCCAGACTAAACACTTGACTATTGACTAGACTGTCGACAATATACAAGACTATATACCAGACTATACGCTAGACCATAGACTAGACTATTGACTAGACTATAGACTAGACTATAGACTTGACTATAGACTAGGCTGTAGACAGGACTATAGACTAGACTATAAACTAGATTGTAGACTAGACTATAGACTAGACTTTATAGTAGACTAAAGACTACAGACTACACTATAGACTAAACTAAAAAAAACTTTATACAAGACTACAGAATAGGCTATAGACCAGATTGTCGATTAAACTATAGACAAAACTATAGTCCAGACTACAGAATGGACTATGGACAAGACTATAGAATGGGCATACTACTATTCTATTCCACTACTATAGGCTATCGACTAGACTAGACTAGATTATATTAGACTAGATTAGACTAGACAGGACTAGGCTAGACTAGACTAGACTAGACTAGACTAGACTAGACTAGACTAGACTAGACTAGACAAGACAAGATTAGACTAGACTAAACAAGACTAGATTAGATTATAGAGTAAATAGGACAAAAAATATTGAACTACAGTCTAGTTTATGGTCTAGTATATAGTCTAGTCTATAGCCTAGTCTGTAGCCTAATCTGTAGTCTAGTCTATAGTCTAGTCTATAGTCTGGTCTATAGTCTAGTCTATAGTCTGGTCTATAGTCTAGTCTATAGTCTAGTCTATAGTCTAGTCTATAGTGTAGTCTATAGTCTAGTCTATAGTCTAGTCTATAGTCTAGTCTATAGTCTAGTCTATAGTCTAGTCTATAGTCTAGTCTATAGTCTAGTTTATGGTCTAGTATATAGTGTAGTCTATAGCCTAGTCTGTAGCCTAATCTGTAGTCTAGTCTATAGTCTAGTCTATAGTCTGGTCTATAGTCTAGTCTGTAGCCTAATCTGTAGTCTAGCTATAGTCTAGTCTATAGTCTAGTCTATAGTCTAGTCTAGTCTAGTCTATAGTCTAGTCTATAGTCTAGTCTATAGTCTAGTCTATAGTCTAGTCTATAGTCTAGTCTATAGTCTAGTCTATAGTCTAGTCTATAGTCTAGTCTATAGTCTAGTCTATAGTCTAGTCTATAGTCTAGTCTATAGTCTAGTCTATAGTCTAGTCTATAGTCTAGTCTATAGTCTAGGTCTATAGTCTAGTCTATAGTCTAGTCTATAGTCTAGTCTATAGTCTAGTCTATAGTCTAGTCTATAGTCTAGTCTATAGTCTAGTCTATAGTCTAGTCTATAGTCTAGTCTATAGTCTAGTCTATAGTCTAGTCTATAGTCTAGTCTATAGTCTAGTCTATAGTCTAGTCTATAGTCTAGTCTATAGTCTAGTCTATAGTCTAGTCTATAGTCTAGTTTATGGTCTAGTATATAGTCTAGTCTATAGCCTAGTCTATAGCCTAATCTGTAGTCTAGTCTATAGTCTAGTCTATAGTCTGGTCTATAGTCTAGTCTGTAGCCTAATCTGTAGTCTAGTCTATAGTCTAGTCTATAGTCTAGTCTATAGTCTAGTCTATAGTCTAGTCTATAGTCTAGTCTATAGTCTGGTCTATAGTCTAGTCTATAGTCTGGTCTATAGTCTAGTCTATAGTCTAGTCTATAGTCTAGTCTATAGTCTAGTCTATAGTCTAGTCTATAGTCTAGTCTATAGTCTAGTCTATAGTCTAGTCTATAGTCTAGTCTATAGTCTAGTCTATAGTCTAGTCTACAGTCTAGTCTATAGTCTAGTCTATAGTCTAGTTTATGGTCTAGTATATAGTCTAGTCTATAGCCTAGTCTGTAGCCTAATCTGTAGTCTAGTCTATAGTCTAGTCTATAGTCTAGTCTATGGTCTAGTCTATAGTCTAGTCTATAGTCTAGTCTATAGTCTAGTCTATAGTCTAGTCTATAGTCTAGTCTATAGTCTAGTCTATAGTCTAGTCTATAGTCTAGTCTATAGTCTAGTCTATAGTCTAGTCTATAGTCTAGTCTGTCTATTAGTCTAGTTTATGGTCTAGTATATAGCCTAGTCTGTAGCCTAATCTGTAGTCTAGTCTATAGTCTAGTCTATAGTCTGGTCTATAGTCTAGTCTGTAGCCTAATCTGTAGCCTAATCTGTAGTCTAGTCTATAGTCTAGTCTATAGTCTAGTCTATAGTCTAGTCTATAGTCTAGTCTATAGTCTAGTCTATAGTCTAGTCTATAGTCTAGTCTATAGTCTAGTCTATAGTCTAGTCTATAGTCTAGTATATAGTCTAGTCTATAGTCTAGTCTATAGTCTAGTCTATAGTCTAGTCTATAGTCTAGTATATAGTCTAGTCTATAGTCTAGTCTATAGTCTAGTCTATAGTCTAGTCTATAGTCTAGTCTATAGTCTAGTCTATAGTCTAGTCTATAGTCTAGTCTATAGTCTAGTCTATAGTCTAGTCTATAGTCTAGTTTATGGTCTAGTATATAGTCTAGTCTATAGCCTAGTCTGTAGCCTAATCTGTAGTCTAGTCTATAGTCTAGTCTATAGTCTAGTCTATAGTCTAGTCTATAGTCTAGTCTGTAGTCTAGTCTATAGTCTAGTCTATAGTCTAGTCTATAGTCTAGTCTATAATCTAGTCTATAGTCTAGTCTATAGTCTAGTCTATAGTCTAGTCTATAGTCTAGTCTATAGTCTAGTCTATAGTCTAGTCTATAGTCTAGTCTATAGTCTAGTCTATAGTCTAGTCTATAGTCTAGTATATAGTCTAGTCTATAGTCTAGTCTATAGTCTAGTCTATAGTCTAGTCTATAGTCTAGTCTATAGTCTAGTCTATAGTCTAGTCTATAGTCTAGTCTATAGTCTAGTCTATAGTCTAGTCTATAGTCTAGTCTATAGTCTAGTCTATAGTCTAGTCTATAGTCTAGTCTATAGTCTAGTCTATAGTCTAGTCTATAGTCTAGTCTATAGTCTAGTCTATAGTCTAGTCTATAGTCTAGTCTATAGTCTAGTCTATAGTCTAGTCTATAGTCTAGTCTATAGTCTAGTCTATAGTCTAGTCTATAGTCTAGTCTATAGTCTAGTCTATAGTCTAGTCTATAGTCTAGTCTATAGTCTAGTCTATAGTCTAGTCTAGTCATGTCTACAGTCTAGTCTATAGTCTAGTCTATAGTCCAGTCTATAGCCTAGTCTAGTAATGTAATGAGTTTCATATAAATCCTTAAAGTATGCATTATACTTCGAGTCTATGTGTGTTTGCCAAAATTCTCTATACGTCTCTAACTAAACAAGGACACGTGTCCTTAAAAATGGAATAATATTAAGTTAAATATAGAAAAATATTTTTGTATGATGTTTCTATTTTTCCTTCAAATCTAGTCCTAGAATAATACACAAAAGGACGAATAAAAACAACAATGCAAAAGGCAAACCAATAAAAAATGGATTGTGTATGTAAATGTTTTAATGCACACATGAAAAAATGCGCGTGACACACATGCTGACATGAAAATCCTTTAGCAACCTTTCATTTCCAAATTTAATTAGAAATTTTTTTAGAAATACAAAAATGTTTGACACGCACGCAACTTTAGTTTATGTCCGTTTTATAAAAATTCTAACAATGTTTTCCCAACAAAGCATTAATTTTCCAAATCCAAAATGCTGAAGCTTTCCGTTTTAGGGGGTTGTTAAGCGCCTGCGTAACTAGAGTTATAGTTATTTTCTTTTTATGACCCACTGTTGGGTTAATTATTTCCAACGTTGCCAAGCACGTGCATAAAAAATGTATAGTGTTGCGCTGTTGTTGTTGTTTGTTCATTTTAAGCTTCGTTGGTAATCAGCTGATTGCAACATGGGTGTTGTTGCAGCAGCAGCAACCCTTGTCACAAAGCATTTCTCAACCTCTGTGGGTTATCAGTTTGTTCATATGGAAATGAATTTTATATATTCTTTATTTGTTACTTCAGGTGTGTTTTCAATTTTTTTATTTTCATCTAAATTCACACAGCCCTTGAGTAAAAAATGTTACAAATATATTGTGTTAAGGGTTGAAATTTATTATCAAAGTTAAAAATCTTTTTTGAACAAAAGAAAAATTTATAAAATAATTTGTAAATCTAGAGTTACACAAGATGAAAATGATGAGATTATAAAAATGGAAATAATGGAAGAATTAAATAGAGATGAGGAGCAAAAAGTAACATGGTTGTGAACTATACACTGGACTATAGACTAGACCAAAGACTATAGACTAGACTATAGACTAGACTAAAGACTAGACTATAGACTAGACTATAGACTAGACTATAGACTAGAATATAGACTAGAATAGACTAGACTATGGACTAGACTATTGACTAGACTATAGACTAGACTATAGACTAGACTATAGAATAGACTATAGACTAGACTATAGACTAGACTATAGACTAGACTATAGACTAGACTATAGACTAGACTATAGACTAGACTATAGACTAGACTATAGAATAGACTATAGACTAGACTATAGACTAGACTATAGACTAGACTATAGACTAGACTATAGACTAGACTATAGACTAGACTATAGACTAACTATAGACTAGACTATAGACTAGACTATAGACTAGACTATAGACTAGACTATAGACTAGACTATAGACTAGACTATAGACTAGACTATAGACTAGACTATAGACTAGACTATAGACTAGACTATAGACTAGACTATAGACTAGACTATATACTAGACTATAGACTAGACTAGACTAGACTAGACTAGACTAGACTAGACTAGACTAGACTAGACTATAGACTAGACTAGACTATAGACTAGACTATAGACTAGACTATAGACTAGACTATAGACTAGACTATATACTAGACTATAGACTAGACTAGACTAGACTAGACTAGACGACTAGACTATAGACTAGACTATAGACTAGACTATAGACTAGAATATGGACTAGACTATAGACTAGACTATAGACTAGACTATAGACTAGACTATAGACTAGACTATAGACTAGACTATAGACTAGACTATAGACTAGACTATAGACTAGACTATAGACTAGACTATAGACTAGACTATAGACTAGACTATAGACTAGACTATAGACTAGACTATAGACTAGACTATAGACTAGACTATAGACTAGACTATAGACTAGACTATAGACTAGACTAGACTAGACTATAGACTAGACTATAGACTAGACTATAGACTAGACTATAGACTAGACTATAGACTAGACTATAGACTAGACTATAGACTAGACTATAGACTAGACTATAGACTAGACTATAGACTAGACTATAGACTAGACTATAGACTAGACTATAGACTAGACTATAGACTAGACTATAGACTAGACTATAGACTAGACTACAGTCTAGTCTATAGACTAGACTACAGACTAGACTATAGACTAGACTATAGCTACTTAGACTAGACTATAGACTAGACTATAGACTAGACTATAGACTAGACTATAGACTAGACTATAGACTAGACTATAGACTAGACTATAGACTAGACTATAGACTAGACTATAGACTAGACTATAGACTAGACTATAGACTAGACTATAGACTAGACTATAGACTAGACTATAGACTAGACTATAGACTAGACTATAGACTAGACTATAGACTAGACTATAGACTAGACTATAGACTAGACTATAGACTAGACTATAGACTAGACTATAGACTAGACTATAGACTAGACTATAGACTAGACTATAGACTAGACTATAGACTAGACTATAGACTAGACTATAGACTAGACTATAGACTAGACTATAGACTAGACTATAGACTAGACTATAGACTAGACTATAGACTAGACTATAGTCTAGACTATAGACTAGACTATAGACTAGACTATAGACTAGACTATAGACTAGACTATAAACTAGACTATAGACTAGACTATAGACTAGACTATGGACTAGACTATAGACTAGACTATAGACTAGACTATAGACTAGACTACAGACTAGACTATAGACTAGACTATAGATTAGACTATAGACTAGACTATAGACTAGACATATGTACTAGACTATAGACTAGACTATAGACTAGACTATAGACTAGACTATAGACTAGACTATAGACTACACTATAGACTAGACTATAGACTAGACTATAGACTAGACTATAGACTAGACTATAGACTACTATAGACTAGACTATAGACTAGACTATAGACTAGACTATAGACTAGACTATAGACTAGACTATAGACTAGACTATAGACTAGACTATAAACTAGACTATAGACTAGACTATAGACTAGACTATAGACTAGACTATGGACTAGACTATAGACTAGACTATAGACTAGACTATAGACTAGACTACAGACTAGACAATAGACTAGACTATAGATTAGACTATAGACTAGACTATAGACTAGACATATGTACTAAACTATAGACTAGACTATAGACTAGACTATAGACTAGACTATAGACTAGACTATAGACTAGACTATAGACTAGACTATAGACTAGACTATAGACTAGACTATAGACTAGACTATAGACTAGACTATAGACTAGACTATAGACTAGACTATAGACTAGACTATAGACTAGACTATAGACTAGACTATAGACTAGACTATAGACTAGACTAGACTAGACTATAGACTAGACTATAGACTAGACTATAGACTAGACTATAGAGACTATAGACTAGACTATAGACTAGACTATAGACTAGACTATAGACTAGACTATAGACTAGACTATAGACTAGACTATAGACTAGACTATACTAGACTATAGACTAGACTATAGACTAGACTATAGACTAGACTATAGACTAGACTATAGACTAGACTATAGACTAGACTATAGACTAGACTATAGACTAGACTATAGACTAGACTATAGACTAGACTATAGACTAGACTATAGACTAGACTATAGACTAGACTATAGACTAGACTATAGACTAGACTATAGACTAGACTATAGACTAGACTATAGACTAGACTAAAGACTAGACAAAGACTAGACTATAGACTAGACTATAGATTAGACTATAGTCTAGACTATAGACTAGACTATAGACTAGACTATAGACTAGACTATAGACTAGACTCTAGACTAGACTATAGACTAGACTATAGACTAAACTATAGAGTAGACTATAGACTAGACTATAGACTAGACTATAGACTATACTAACTAGACTAGACTATAGACTAGACTATAGACTAGACTATAGACTAGACAAAAGACTAGACTATAGACTAGACTAGACTATAGATTAGACTATAGACTAGACTATAGACTAAACTAGAGACTAGACTATAGACTAGACTATAGACTAGACTATAGACTAGACTATAGACTAGACTATAGACTAAACTATAGACTAGACTATAGACTAGACTATAGACTAGACTATAGACTAGACTATAGACTAGACTATAGACTAGACTATAGACTAGACTATAGACTAGACATAGGCTAGACTATAGACTAGACTATAGACTAGACTATAGACTAGACTATAGACTAGACTAGACTACTCTAGACTATAGACTAGACTATAGACTAGACTGTAGACTAGACTATAGACTAGACTATAGACTAGACTATAGACTAGACTATAGACTACTATAGACTAGACTATAGACTAGACTATAGACTAGACTATAGACTAGACTATAGACTAGACTATAGACTAGACTATAGACTAGACTAGACTATAGACTAGACTATAGACTAGACTATAGACTAGACTATAGACTAGACTATAGACTAGACTATAGACTAGACTATAGACTAGACTATGACTAGACTATAGACTAGACTATAGACTAGACTATAGACTAGACTATAGACTAGACTATAGACTAGACTATAGACTAGACTATAGACTAGACTATAGACTAGACTATAGACTAGACTATAGACTAGACTATAGACTAGACTATAGACTATACTATAGACTAGACTGTAGACTAGACTATAGACTAGACTATAGACTACACTTTATACTAGACTATAACCAGACTATAGACTAGACTTAGACTAGACTATAGACTAGACTATAGACTATACTATAGTCTAGACTATAGACTAGACTATAGACCAGACTATAGACTGGACTATTGACTAGTCTATATTTTTTTAGTTTTTGTTAATAATTTAAAAGAAGTTTTTGTCTTTTCATAATTATCAAGATTCCTAAGAAATATTTAAAACCTTTAAATATCTGTTTCCCAGGAAACCCAGCTGTAGAGTAAAATCTGTCACCTTTTAACCTGCAGCGATAATTTATTGAATACCTAGAATTCACAAAATTCTACATACAAAATAAAATTGATAATAAATAAACAATAAATTGCAAATGATTCATTTGTTAAATAAAACGCTAAGTAGAAGGTCTTGAGAAAAATGCAATTCAAAACTGTTACTCTTCCAATTTTATTATTTCTATTAATTCAACTTATAAAAGCTGAGAAAGATGATAGAAGCAGTGAGTGGACTACTAGCTCCAGTAATTTAGTGCAGAATGTGAATTCCATTAGAAATCAGCTGAAGAACATTAAAATGCAAGTAGTGGACAAATATGAACATGAAAAATTACTTTGGCAATTGGAGTCATTCGAAAGCTGGTATGCAGATGAGGAAAGATCGAAATGTTCCGCAGATCTTTCTTATATCTTCAATGGTTGGACACCAATACAAAGACGTCTAGATGGTTCGGAGAATTTCTATCGCAATTGGTCGGATTATCAGCAGGGTTTTGGCGATAAACACAAAGAATTCTTTATAGGTTTAGAGCCTTTACATCAGCTAACTAAAACCAAAGGACCCCAAGAACTTTTGATCGTACTAGGGGATCATGATAAACATATAGCTTATGCTAAATATAATAATTTTATAGTGGGCTCTGAAGCGGACTTATACGAACTTAAAGATTTGGGTTCTTATGTGGGTTCGGCTGGAGATGCTTTAAGCGAACAGGTGGGTAAGAAATTTACCACTTTGGATCAGGATAATGATGGGTCAAAATTGCATAATTGTGCCAAACTATGACACGGAGCCTGGTGGTTTTGGTTATTGTCATCAGAGGTAGGTTTTGACTTTAATGAATGTTTTTGTTTGGTATCATTTTATATTTGTTTTCGTAGTCATCTTAATGGTCCTTATCTGGAGAAACCGGTTTCTGAGAAGGGAGAAAAGGCATAGTTTGGGATCTGTGGCATGGCATGAATTATTCATTGAAATTTGTTTTAATGATGGTCAGATCGAAAGCTGAATAATATAATAAAATGGATTGATGCTCTTTAAAAAATTGTTTTTAATGACGTAATTTATTAAATTTTTTTAAAAGTACTTCTTCAAATTAAACTGAATGAAAAAGTACTTTCTTATATCATAAAAGTCCTTTTTTAGAAATTAAACTGAATTTATAATTTAGTCCAAAAATTGGCTTTTTCCTTAGGCTTAGACTAGACTATATACTAATCTATAGACAACACTAAAACTAGATTATAGACTAGACTATGGACTAGACTATATACTAGAATACAGAATAGAATACAGAATAAAACATAACTAGACTATAGACTAAACTATAGACTATACTATAGACTAGACTATAGACTAGACTATAGACTAGGCTATGGATTAGACTATAGACTAGACCATAGACTAGACTATCGACTAGACTATTAGACTAGACTATAGACTAGACTATAGACTAGACTATAGACTAGACTATAGACTAGACTATAGACTAGACTATAGACTAGACTATAGACTAGACTATAGACTAGACTATAGACTAGACTATAGACTAGACTATAGACTAGACTATAGACTAGACATTAGACTAGACTATAGACTAGACTATAGACTAGACTATCGACTAGACTATAGACTAGAATATAGACTAGACTATAGACTAGACTATAGACTAGACTATAGACTAGACTATAGACTAGACTATAGACTAGACTATAGACTAGGACTATAGACTAGACTATAGACTAGACTATAGACTAGACCATAGACTAGACTATAGACTAGACTATAGACTAGACTATAGACTAGACTATAGACTAGACTATAGACTAGACTATAGACTAGACTATAGACTAGACTATAGACTAGACTATAGACTAGACTATAGACTAGACTATAGACTAGACTATAGACTAGACTATAGACTAGACTATAGACTAGACTATAGACTAGACTATAGACTAGACTATAGACTAGACTATAGACTAGACTATAGACTAGACTATAGACTAGACTATAGACTAGACTATAGACTAGACTATAGACTAGACTATAGACTAGACTATAGACTAGACTATAGACTAGACTAGACTAGACTATAGACTAGACTATAGACTAGACTATAGACTAGACTATAGACTAGACTATAGACTAGACTATAGACTAGACTATAGACTAGACTATAGACTAGACTATAGACTAGACTATAGACTACTATAGACTAGACTATAGACTAGACTATAGACTAGACTATATAGGACTAGACTATAGAACTAGACTATAGACTAGACTATAGACTAGACTATAGACTAGACTATAGACTAGACTATAGACTAGACTATAGACTAGACTATAGACTAGACTATAGACTAGACTATAGACTAGACTATAGACTAGACTATAGACTAACTATAGACTATGACTATAGACTAGACTATAGACTATACTATAGACTAGACTATAGACTAGACTATAGACTAGACTATAGACTAGACTATAGACTAGACTATAGACTAGACTATAGACTAGACTATAGACTAGACTATAGACTAGACTATAGACTAGACTATAGACTAGACTATAGACTAGACTATAGACTAGACTATAGACTAGACTATAGACTAGACTATAGACTAGACTATAGACTAGACTATAGACTAGACTATAGACTAGACTATAGACTAGACTATAGACTAGACTAGACTAGACTATAGACTAGACTATAGACTAGACTATAGACTAGACTATAGACTAGACTATAGACTAGACTATAGACTAGACTATAGACTAGACTATAGACTAGACTATAGACTAGACTATAGACTAGACTATAGACTAGACTATAGACTAGACTATAGACTAGACTATAGACTAGACTATAGACTAGACTATAGACTAGACTATAGACTAGACTATAGACTAGACTATAGACTAGACTATAGACTAGACTATAGACTAGACTATAGACTAGACTATAGACTAGACTATAGACTAGACTATAGACTAGACTATAGACTAGACTATAGACTAGACTATAGACTAGACTATAGACTAGACTATAGACTAGACTATAGACTAGACTATAGACTAGACTATAGACTAGACTATAGACTAGACTATAGACTAGACTATAGACTAGACTATAGACTAGACTATAGACAAGACTATAGACTAGACTATAGACTAGACTATAGACTAGACTATAGACTAGACTATAGACTAGACTATAGACTAGACTATAGACTAGACTATAGACTAGACTATAGACTAGACTATAGACTAGACTATAGACTAGACTAGAGACAAGACTATAGACTAGACTATAGACTAGACTATAGACTAGACTATAGACTAGACTATAGACTAGACTATAGACTAACTATAGACTAGACTATAGACTAGACTATAGACTAGACTATAGACTAGACTATAGACTAGACTATAGACTAGACTATAGACTAGACTATAGACTAGACTATAGACTAGACTATACTAGACTATAGACTAGACTGTAGACTTAAAATTTGTCTTTCCTTAAAATTTTCTTCAATGAAGGAAATCTATGTAAATTCACTTTAAAATTATTCAATTTCAGTTTTTTCCCATTTCGGACTTTAACTTCCAATTAACGTTTTATTCTTTTTTTTCATACTATATTTACCTATCAGTTAGCTTTAACTTTTTGTCGTTTCTGATGTTATTCCTAGTTTTAGGATTAATCTCATGCCACCCAACTGCCCTTTATAAATATAGACAAAGCAACCCTTTCTTGCAGCATGTAAATGCAGTTTTAGATAAAGTTTTTCGCTATATAAAGGCCAAACTCCCTTTGGCTAAAGAAAATTAAAAACTAAATTGAGAAAGGGTAAAGAGAGAGCGGAAGGGAAAACAAAAGGATTAACCAAAAAGTATATACGAACAGAGACAGGAGGCTGTAAAAATAACAATAGCTGTGGAATAAAAAAGAAAACATAGACATCATTTAGATAGCAGCCAAACTGGAACTTTGAAACAAAGGAAGTTTTTTTTTCAACAGCCAGCAAATGCAACCCATATTTTTGAAAACCAAACTTACAACAAAAAATTACAAATTGATAAGGGTTTTTTTTTTGTAAGGCAAACTGCAGTAGGTTTTGTTTTAGAAAAAAAAAGGTCTGGTCAAGACCGGTTTCTGGTTTTATAAAGAAACAATGGTATATGTTTTGTAAAAAGGTAAAATAAGTTTATTACAAAACTGACTTTTATTACAAAATGTTTTCAAAATAACAAATGTAAATTTAATTTATGTGCAAATCAAATTTTAAATGACACTAACATGTCATCATAGAGGGAAACAATTAAATCATACAAAGGAACCCAGATAACGGGATAAAATGTCAATTAGAAGGACTTTGAATTAAATGACCTAAAAAGTTTAAGGAAAAACTATTTGGAGATAAAATTATAATCTTCCAATTTCTAGTTTGTTATTCTTCAGTTTTGATAATTATTTTCTTAAAATTTGTTAAATTTCCTATAAATTTTATGAAATATTTTATAATAATCTTTAGAAATACCTTAAATTTCTTGATTACACTGTTTACTCGTTGTAAATGTTTTAATCATTATTCTTTCTTGAAACTGTTTTATCTTGATTTATAGTTTATGTCACTGCTTATCTTGAAACTCTGTTACCAGCAACTGCTTTTCCTAAATTCTTTACACTGTTTATCTTAAAAAACTTCCCGTTGCAATCTTTTTCTTTTAAGCTGCAGCATTTCTTCATCAATTCACTTATGTAAATAATCCAATTTTCTTTTTATTAATCATTTAATACTCTTCTTAATTTCTGTAAAAATTAATAACTTAAAAAACCTGCAAAATAATAATAATAATAATAAACATAAACTTATTAAACTTTAGTTTCATTGATATTTCCACTAATGCCTTGGCCGTCGATACCACCGAATGTTTGACTATATTAATTATGGGAGCGGCTGAGCTAACAACGGGTGTTACAGAAACGTACACTACCACCACTGGGTACATGAAAGAAACACAACATAAAGCCAGCTGCCAAAAGAAAATGAGCTCCAAGAATGGCTATAATCAGGAATAAAGAAATTTTGGAATTTCTTAAGGCTGGTGTGAGAACAGCAATTAAAACAGAACCGGATAATAAAGCGGCAGTGATGACCAAAAGCCATTGTAGAATAGACAGCTGGAAATGAAGGAAAAGTTAGCATTTTTTCTTAAAGAAATTCATCTTTAACTCACTTGTATAACCCACAAAATGGAGACAGGAATGTAAATAGCCAAAGAATAACCATAAACACACATTAAGGCCAACAAAGAAGGGGTGTAATCAGCCTGGAAAAAAGAACATAAATTGTTAAACTAGCCCAAAGTCCAGGATATCTATAGTCTAGCCTAAACTCCAGGATATCTATAAGTCTAGTCTATAGTCTAGTCTATAGTCTAGTCTATAGTCTAGTCTATAGTCTAGTCTATAGTCTAGTCTATAGTCTAGTCTATAGTCTAGTCTATAGTCTAGTCTATAGAGTCTAGTCTATAGTCTAGTCTATAGTCTAGTCTATAGTCTAGTCTATAGTCTAGTCTATAGTCTAGTCTATAGTCTAGTCTATAGTCTAGTCTATGGTCTAGTCTATAGTCTAGTCTATAGTCTAGTCTATAGTCTAGTCTATAGTCTAGTCTATAGTCTAGTCTATGGTCTAGCCTATAGTCTAGTATATAGTCTAGTCTATAGTCTAGTCTATAGTCTAGTCTATAGTCTAGTCTATAGTCTAGTCTATAGTCTAGTCTATAGTCTAGTCTATAGTCTAGTCTATAGTCTAGTCTATAGTCTAGTCTATAGTCTAGTCTATAGTCTAGTCTATAGTCTCTAGTCTAGTCTAGTCTAGTCTAGTCATAGTCTAGTCTATAGTCTAGTCTATAGTCTAGTCTATAGTCTAGTCTATAGTCTAGTCTAGTCTATAGTCTAGTCTATAGTCTAGTCTATAGTCTAGTCTATAGTCTAGTCTATAGTCTAGTCTATAGTCTAGTCTATAGTCTAGTCTATAGTCTAGTCTATAGTCTAGTCTATAGTCTAGTCTATAGTCTAGTCATAGTCTAGTCTATAGTCTAGTCTATAGTCTAGTCTATAGTCTAGTCTATAGTCTAGTCTATAGTCTAGTCTATAGTCTAGTCTATAGTCTAGTCTATAGTCTAGTCTATAGTCTAGTCTATAGTCTAGTCTATAGTCTAGTCTATAGTCTAGTCTATAGTCTAGTCTATAGTCTAGTCTATAGTCTAGTCTATAGTCTAGTCTATAGTCTAGTCTATAGTCTAGTCTATAGTCTAGTCTATAGTCTAGTCTATAGTCTAGTCTATAGTCTAGTCTATAGTCTAGTCTATAGTCTAGTCTATAGTCTAGTCTATAGTCTAGTCTATAGTCTAGTCTATAGTCTAGTCTATAGTCTAGTCTATAGTCTAGTCTATAGTCTAGTCTATAGTCTAGTCTATAGTCTAGTCTATAGTCTAGTCTATAGTCTAGTCTATAGTCTAGCCTATAGTCTAGTCTATAGTCTAGTCTATAGTCTAGTCTATAGTCTAGTCTATAGTCTAGTCTATAGTCTAGTCTATAGTCTAGTCTATAGTCTAGTCTATAGTCTAGTCTATAGTCTAGTCTAGTCTAGTCTATAGTCTAGTCTATAGTCTAGTCTATAGTCTAGTCTATAGTCTAGTCTATAGTCTAGTCTATAGTCTAGTCTATAGTCTAGTCTATAGTCTAGTCTATAGTCTAGTCTATAGTCTAGTCTATAGTCTAGTCTATAGTCTAATCTAGTCTATAGTCTAGTCTATAGTCTAATCTAGTCTATAGTCTAATCTAGTCTACAGTCTAGTCTATAGTCTAGTCTATAGTCTAGTCTATAGTCTAGTCTATAGTCTAGTCTATAGTCTAGTCTATAGTCTAGTCTATAGTCTAGTCTATAGTCTAGTCTATAGTCTAGTCTATAGTCTAGTCTATAGTCTAGTCTATAGTCTAGTCTATAGTCTAGTCTATAGTCTAGTCTATAGTCTAGTCTATAGTCTAGTCTATAGTCTAGTCTATAGTCTAGTCTATAGTCTAGTCTATAGTCTAGTCTATAGTCTAGTCTATAGTCTAGTCTATAGTCTAGTCTATAGTCTAGTCTATAGTCTAGTCTATAGTCTAGTCTATAGTCTAGTCTATAGTCTAGTCTATAGTCTAGTCTATAGTCTAGTCTATAGTCTAGTCTATAGTCTAGTCTATAGTCTAGTCTATAGTCTAGTCTATAGTCTAGTCTATAGTCTAGTCTATAGTCTAGTCTATAGTCTAGTCTATAGTCTAGTCTATAGTCTAGTCTATAGTCTAGTCTATAGTCTAGTCTATAGACTAGTCTATAGTCTAGTCTATAATATATCTTTAAGCTATTTTATGTTATGGACTCTAGTCTGCCCTATGGTCTGTGTATTTTTACTTACATTCTCCGTTTCCAAACCCTCTTGTATGGGTTTCAAACTATACTTAAATAGGCCCCACAAAGCCGCTGGCAATAAATTCACATAGACAAAGATACAACTGGCCGCCACCGAAACCAAGTGAAAATTATAACGCCACTTGTAGTGGTCATCGGCCGCCTGCAAATAACTGGCAATATTGCCACTAATAGCAATACTGAAGATCTGTACATTGAGATAAATAAAATTAGTTTAGTGTTTTGTGTTGATATCCAAAAAAAAACTCACCAAAGTAGTGGTAATCCAAAAAGGACCATACAAATCTGGATTCTGACCTATAATCGATTTCAAATAATTCCCAGGAGCCCTCTTGGGGATCATAGAATTAGCAATACGTTCCAAAACCATTAAGGTGTCAACATTGAAAAATTGCTGATAATATTCCAAAGTCAAGAAAGACACTTTATTTGTGCCAGCGGTGGCAGGTTCTGGCAAACCTTCTCCACCATTAGCAGAACCAGCACCATTTGCTGAACCCCCACCCGAGCCGCTTAAAATATTAGCCGAATTACTCATGTCGTAGATTAAATCCTGTAAAGGATCACCACGTTGTCGTCCCGCACCAGAGGAGGAATTGCTATTGGAATGTGTAGGAGAATTGACATTTATTTGTGCCGGAGGACTGCTGGTGTTGGGTGTATTGGAAAAATCCTTAAATTGCAATAAATCCTCGGACTGCATGTTGTTTTTGTTGTAAGTTTTTTTAATTATATAGAATTTTAATTGTTTTTTTTTAGATTTGTTTATAAATTTAAACAAATTCTTTGGTTTTTTATAATTTTTACACGTCGTTAATAATTTGCTCTCTTTATTTTCTCTTGTTGTTAGTCAGCTGTCAATGTGTTTTTTTTTCGTTTTGTTGACATTTGCTATGTTTTTGTTTTCATATTGTTGTTGTTTGTTTTTTGAAGCGAGTGCGATGTTTTTGATAAGAGTCAGAGTTGCTGTTGTGAGTTTTTTGTTGTTTTTAACAGGGTTGTTTGGTAAATTATTGAAACCGTTAATTTTTGAAAAATAAAAGAGTTTAAAATGATTTTTTTTTAGTTTTTGAACAAAATAAAGATATTTTTTAGGGTTTTCTTTACATTTAAATAAAATTATGGGACATACAGTGAATTGTGGGTATTTTTATAAAAATTTTAAGAATATGTAAGAAAATAAAGGGATTTTCTGTTGTTTTTATTAGATTTGAAGGAAATTCAGATTTTTAATAATAAAACAGAGAAATGTTTTTAAAAAATCATAATTTTACTACATTTTCTTGTTACTTTACACACTTTTATTGATATTATGTAAAACTTATAGAAATCTGTGAGTTTTCCTTCATTTTTAAAAAAGTACTAAAATACTACTATTTCAAAACTGTTGCAATTTGACCAAAATTCGACATTAACTTATATCATTTAAATGCAATTTATGAAAATAGCAATATTTTGTCATTTTTCATACTTTAGTAGTAAAAATACTACTCTTTTTAATAGTAGAGAAAATTATAGTTTGCTATATTTTCGTTTAATAATATTAATATTATGTAAAATTTATAAAAATTTTTGTAAATTTTGAAAAAAGGAGTAGAAATACTACTTTTTAAAAATGGTTTCAATTTGACTAAAATTTAACTTAAGCTGAAATTACTTACATCTACTTTATGAAAATATCAATATTTTGTCATTTTTCATACTTTTTTAAATAGTAGTAAAAATACTACTCTTTTTAATAGTAGAGAAAATCATAATTTTGCTACATTTTCTTATTATTTTAAACAATTTTATTAAAGTCATATAAAATTTATAGAAAAACTATGAATTTTTGTATAGTTTGAAAAAAGTAGTAGAAATACTACTTTTTAAAAATGGTTCTAATTTGATCAAAATTCAACTTAAGCTGAAATTACTTACATCTACTTTATGAAAGTAACAATATTTTGCCATTATGTACTCATACCTTTTATAATAGTAGTAAAAATACTACTTTTTCAATAATAGAAAAAATCATGAAATCTCAAACTTACTAACATTTTTTTATTTTTCTATATGAAAAAGCAATATTTTAATAAATATTTGACTTTTATAAAACAGTAGTAGAAATACTACTTTTTGTAAATTCATCTAAATTCAAAATTTTATCAACTTTCTTATTATTTCTTACTAATTTATTAAATTTATTTTGAAAATTGTGAAAAATTAAAAAAAAATATTTTTTCAAAAAGTAGTAAAATACTACTATTTAAAATTAATTCCAATTTCACTTAAAATATAATTTTTTAATTTTCTTATATTTTTCTGCATGAAACAGCAGGATTTTAGTAATTTTTGGCCATTTTAAAAATAGTACTAAAAATACTACTACTTTAATTCGTTCCGAATTCGCCTAAAATATAATTTTATACTTTCTTACACTTTGTGTATGAAACAGCAAGATTTTAGTACTTTTGTTAATTTTAAAAATAGTACTAAAAATACTACTATTTTTAAATCGTTCCAAATTCACCTAAAATAATTTTATTTATTTCCTAAAATTTTTCTGCATGAAACAGCAAGATTTTAGTACTTTTTGGTCATTTTAAAAGTAGTACTAAAAATACTACTAGTTTTAATCGTACCAAATTTACCTAAAAGAATTTTATTAAGTTTCTTTAATTTTTCTGTATGAAACAACAAGGTTTTTTACTTTTTAGACATTTTAAAAATAGTACTAAAATACTACTTTTTTCAAAAGTTTGAATTACATATTTTTTAATGTTTTCTGGCAAAAAATAGTTGGGTTTTTTGTAATTTTGACATTTTGAAAATAGTAGTAGAAATACTACTTTTTTCAAAATGATATAATTTTATTATTTTTTTAAAATTTTTCAAACTTTTCTAATATAAAATAGCTAATTTCAATATAATTTCAACATTTTGAAAATAGTAGTAAAAATACTACTTTTTTCAATTTGTTCTAAATTTGAAATTTTGTGATATTTTTAGGTTTTCTGTTAAAAAAGTTAAGTTTCAGTATAATTTCGACTTTTTGAAAATAGTAGTAGAAATACTACTTTTTCAAATTTGCTTAAAACTAAAATTTTCATAATTTTTTACACTTTTCTGCTATAAATTACGAAAATTAATTATATTTTTACCATTTTTTAAAATAGTACAAAAAATACTACTTTTTTAGGTTTTCAAAATTTTTCTTTATTTTCTTAAAAATCTGTCTCACAATCTTTCATTAAAAACCAAATTTATGCCATTTTTGGCCTTTAAAACCATTTGTGCCATTAACACCAATTCCTCGTCAGGATCTCTGAGAGAAACTTGTAACTTCTGTAAAATTTTTACGGTCAAAATTTTCATTATCAAAAAGGCGTATTTGCGTCCAATGCATATATGGGGGCCCGCTGAAAAAGGAATATAACTAAATTTGGGAACTTTTTCATAGGATTTCTTAGTAAAACGTGAGGGTTTAAAGGACCAAGGGTCCTCGAAAAGGCTTTCATCATGAGCCAAACCGTACATATTAATCCATAAAGTAATGCCAGCAGCATAAGTACGTTGACCGATTTTAGTGGGCTGGGTAGTTTGTCTTCCGGTTAAAGGTACTATGGTATAGAACCTTAGGCATTCTTTAATAAACATATCCAAATATTCTAATTTATTAAGATCGCTGGGTGTTAAGGATTCACTATAATCCAAATTATGATG
>NW_023994556.1:0-172500 GCF_015586225.1 Lucilia sericata
TAGTTAGTTAGTTAGTTAGTTAGTTAGTAGTTAGTTAGTTAGTTAGTTAGTTAGTTAGTTAGTTAGTTAGTTAGTTAGTTAGTTAGTTAGTTAGTTAGTTAGTTAGTTAGTAGTTAGTTAGTTAGTTAGTTAGTAGTTAGTAGTAGTTAGTTAGTTAGTTAGTTAGTTAGTTAGTAGTTAGTTAGTTAGTTAGTTAGTTAGTTAGTTAGTTAGTTAGTTAGTTAGTTAGTTAGTTAGTAGTTAGTTAGTAGTTAGTTAGTTAGTAGTTAGTTAGTTAGTTAGTTAGTTAGTTAGTTAGTAGTTAGTAGTTAGTTAGTTAAGTAGTTAGTTAGTTAGTTAGTTAGTTAGTTAGTTAGTTAGTTAGTTAGTTAGTTAGTTAGTTAGTTAGTTAGTTAGTTAGTTAGTTAGTTAGTTAGTTAGTTAGTTAGTTAGTTAGTTAGTTAGTTAGTTAGTTAGTTAGTTAGTTAGTTAGTTAGTTAGTTAGTTAGTAGTTAGTTAGTAGTTAGTTAGTTAGTTAGTTAGTTAGTTAGTTAGTTAGTTAGTTAGTTAGTTAGTTAGTTAGTTAGTTAGTTAGTTAGTTAGTTAGTTAGTTAGTTAGTTAGTTAGTTAGTTAGTTATTAGTTAGTAGTTAGTTAGTTAGTTAGTTAGTTAGTTAGTTAGTTAGTTAGTTAGTTAGTTAGTTAGTTAGTTAGTAGTTAGTTAGTTAGTTAGTTAGTTAGTTAGTTAGTTAGTTAGTTAGTTAGTTAGTTAGTTAGTTAGTTAGTAGTTAGTTAGTTAGTTAGTTAGTTAGTAGTTAGTTAGTTAGTAGTAGTTAGTTAGTTAGTAGTAGTTAGTAGTTTAGTTAGTTAGTTAGTAGTAGTTAGTTAGTTAGTTAGTTAGTTAGTTAGTTAGTTAGTTAGTTAGTTAGTTAGTTAGTTAGTTAGTTAGTAGTTAGTAGTTAGTTAGTTAGTTAGTTAGTTAGTTAGTTAGTTAGTTAGTAGTTAGTTAGTTAGTTAGTTAGTTAGTTAGTTAGTTAGTAGTTAGTTAGTTAGTTAGTTAGTTAGTTAGTTAGTTAGTTAGTTAGTAGTTAGTTAGTTAGTTAGTTAGTAGTTAGTTAGTTAGTTAGTTAGTTAGTTAGTTAGTTAGTAGTAGTTAGTTAGTTAGTTAGTTAGTTAGTTAGTTAGTTAGTTAGTTAGTTAGTTAGTAGTTAGTTAGTAGTTAGTAGTTAGTTAGTTAGTTAGTTAGTTAGTTAGTTAGTTAGTTAGTTAGTTAGTTAGTTAGTAGTTAGTTCGTTAGTAGTTAGTTAGTAGTTAGTTAGTAGTAGTTAGTTAGTTAGTTAGTAGTTAGTTAGTTAGTTAGTAGTTAGTTAGTTAGTTAGTTAGTTAGTTAGTTAGTTAGTTAGTAGTTAGTAGTTAGTTAGTTAGTTAGTTAGTTAGTTAGTTAGTTAGTTAGTTAGTAGTTAGTTAGTTAGTTAGTAGTTAGTTAGTTAGTAGTAGTTAGTAGTTAGTAGTTAGTAGTAGTTAGTTAGTAGTTAGTTAGTTAGTTAGTAGTAGTTAGTTAGTTAGTTAGTTAGTTAGTTAGTTAGTTAGTTAGTTAGTTAGTTAGTTAGTTAGTTAGTTAGTTAGTTAGTTAGTTAGTTAGTTAGTTAGTTAGTTAGTTAGTTAGTTAGTTAGTTAGTTAGTTAGTTAGTTAGTTAGTTAGTTAGTTAGTAGTTAGTTCGTAGTTAGTTAGTTAGTTAGTTAGTTAGTTAGTTAGTTAGTTAGTTAGTTAGTTAGTTAGTTAGTTAGTTAGTTAGTTAGTTAGTTAGTTAGTAGTTAGTAGTTAGTTAGTTAGTTAGTTAGTAGTTAGTTAGTTAGTAGTTTAGTTAGTTAGTAGTTAGTTAGTTAGTTAGTAGTTAGTAGTTAGTTAGTTAGTTAGTTGTTAGTTAGTTAGTTAGTTTAGTTAGTTAGTTAGTTAGTTAGTTAGTTAGTTAGTTAGTTAGTTAGTTAGTTAGTTAGTTAGTTAGTTAGTTAGTTAGTTAGTTAGTTAGTTAGTTAGTTAGTAGTTAGTTAGTTAGTTAGTTAGTTAGTTAGTTAGTAGTTAGTTAGTTAGTTAGTTAGTAGTTAGTTAGTTAGTTAGTTTAGTTAGTTAGTTAGTTAGTTAGTAGTTAGTTAGTTAGTTAGTTAGTTAGTTAGTTAGTTAGTTAGTTAGTTAGTTAGTTAGGTTAGTTATTAGTTAGTTAGTTAGTTAGTTAGTTAGTTAGTTAGTTAGTTAGTTAGTAGTTAGTTAGTTAGTTAGTTAGTTAGTTAGTTAGTTAGTTAGTTAGTTAGTGTTAGTTAGTTACGTTAGTTAGTTTAGTTAGTTAGTTAGTTAGTTAGTAGTTAGTTAGTTAGTTAGTTAGTTAGTTAGTGTAGTAGTTAGTTAGTTAGTAGTTAGTTAGTTAGTTAGTTAGTTAGTTAGTTAGTTAGTTAGTCGTAGTTAGTTAGTTAGTTAGTTAGTTAGTGAGTTAGTTAGTTAGTTAGTAGTTAGTTAGTTAGTAGTAGTTAGTTAGTTAGTTAGTTAGTTAGTTAGTTAGTTAGTTAGTTAGTTAGTTAGTTAGTAGTTAGTTAGTTAGTTAGTTAGTTAGAGCTCCACCCTCCGTTGGGAAGGGGACCTGCGATCCGTCTAACTTGGACTCTTACTATTTACTAACCTTTTAATTTCAGTCACAATAACTTGATTAGAAACTCTAAACTAAATAAATATTTCTACAGCTAAAATTTAAATTGTATCGTCTAGTAGATATTCTTGCAATTTTTCTCTGAAAATCTGTATAATGTATTCGTTTATCTCAATTAAAAACTCCTTTTACTGAAAAGAAACTTTCAATGAAACAACTCAAATCAAACTTTTACTAACGCCTTCATAGTTCTCAAACATTTATCTTTTACGAAAACTTCCTTTTGCCAACTGTATAAATTTCATTTAAAAGTATTTTAGATAAACAATTTAACAAAACAAATCAAGAAAAACTTGATTATTAAACTATTACTTGCAACTCACATAAGTGCATACTGGCCACCGAATAGCTAAACAATTCCACTTACATTTTCGCCATAGACGTTTATTTGTTAGTTGGCTCACATCTATTGACCATGAATTTCGTGGACTTTTATATTGAGCCATTTTAAAGACTGGTTGTTAATGGAAACCACAATAGCCACTCTATTGACAGAAAATATATATTTAAGTTTTTTTTTTCTAGGTCAATTTTGTTTTTAATAAAAACCTGCTATATCCTTCTTAAATTGATGATAGTATTTTGTGCGTAATATTTGGAAGCTGTTTGGAAATCTATTTGAATTTTTTGTGTATTTTTTCACTGCTGACACACTTAAAAACATGTTAGAAATTATGAAGAGAATTAGAAATTTATTATAGAATTATTGAAATCGATATTAACATCAAATGTTTATAAAATTGTCATTATTTGCATTAATACTGTCACTTTCACAACGGCCGTCATTGTTAAGTTAATTAGGCTATTTTAAAGATTATATTATTGTACAGGAAATGTTCAAATTTGCTGTTTCTATCCATCAAGTACAAAAACTAAATATTCATAATTGCCTTTATTTAGTTTTTGTTATTTTTTGACATAATCGCACAAAATTTATTTTAAATCACTTGCTGTTATTTCTTGTCAAATTTTTTCATGTACATATTTAAACTTTCTTCTAATAAAAAAAACTGTAATAAAAATTATAATCAAAGATAAAATAATTAATTGACTGACAACAGAAACTGTTGCTTACACTTTTGACGAAAATGTTTTATTGCAAAAATATACAAATATTCCAAGTTGTTAATGAACTTTAAGTAAATTGTAACAGATTTAATAAAATTGACACGCAATGTTTTTAAAACCAAAAGCACATTAACATCAAATAAAAACGCATTGCAAACGTTTAGCAAAGAAAGAAACAATAAATAAATTGTTATAAAAATAACAATAAATAATAGAAACATGAGCTGCTCGCAAAATACAAAAACAATAATTGGAACTACAACTGTTTTTAACATAAAATCAATTGTTGTTGGTCATGGAGAACAATATGATTTACTACACCGAAGGGACTTACTGAACTAGAACTGAACTAGAACTGACTAGAACTGAACTAGAACTGAACTAGAACTGAACTGACTGAACTAGAACTGAACTAGAACTAGAACTGAACTAGAACTGAACTAGAACTGAACTAGAACTGAACTAGAACTGAAACTAGAACTGAACTAGAAACTGAACTAGAACTGAACTAACTGAAACTAGAACTGAACTAGAACTGAAGCTAGACTGAACTAAACTGAACTAGAACTGAACTAGACTGAACTAGAACTGAACTAGAACTGAACTAGAACTGAACTAGAACTGAACTAGAACTGAACTAGAACTGAACTAGAACTGAACTAGAACTGAACTATAACTGAACTAACTAGAACTGAACTAGAACTGAACTAGAACTGAACTAGAACTGACTAGAACTGAACTAGAACTGAACTAGAACTGAATCTAGAACGGAACTAGAACTGACTAGAACTGAACTAGAACTGAACTAGAACTTGAACTAGAACTGAATAGACTGAACGAAAACTGAACTAGACGAACTAGAACTGAACTAGAACTGAACTAGAACTGAACTAGAACTGAACTAGAACTGAACTAGAACTGAACTAGAACTGAACTAGAACTGAACTAGAACTGAACTAACTGAACTAGAACGAACTAGAACTGAACTAGAACTGACTAGAACTGAACTAGAACTGAACTAGAACGGAACTAGAACTGAACTAGAACTGAACTAGAACATGAACTAGAACTGAACTAGAACTGAACTAGAACTGAACTAGGAACTGAAACTAGCAACCTGAACTTTAGAACTGAACATAGAACGAACTAGAACTGAACTCGAACTGAACTAGAACTTGAACTAGAAGAACTAGTAATGAACTAGAACTGAACTAGGAACTGAAACTAGAACTGAAACTAGAAACTGAACTAGAACTGAAACTAGAACTGAACTAGAACTGAACTAGAACTGAACTAGAACTGAACTAGAACTGAACTAGAACTGAACTAGAACTGAACTAGAACTGAAACTAGAACTGAACTAGAACTGAACTAGAACTGAACTAGAACTGAACTAGAACTGAACTAGAACTGACTAAACTGAACTGAACTGAACTAGAAACTGAACTAGAACTGAACTAGAACTGAACTAGAACTGAACTAGAACTGAACTAGAACTGAACTAGAACTGAAATGAACTGAACTAGAACTGAACTAGAACTGAACTAGAACTGAACTAGAACTGAACTAGAAACTCTGAACTAGAACTGAACTAGAACTGAACTAGAACTGAACTAGAACTGAACTAGAACTGAACTAGAACTGACTAGAACTGAACTAGAACTGAACTAGAACTGAACTAGACGAACTAGAACTGAACTAGAACTGAACTAGAACTGAACTAGAACTGAACTAGAACTGAACTAGAACTGAACTAGAACTGAACTAGAACTGAAATAGAACTGAACTAGGAACTGACTAGAACTGAACTAGAACTGAACTAGAACTGAACTAGAACTGAACTAGAACTGAACTAGAACTGAACTAGAACTGAACTAGAACTGAACTAAACTGAACTAGAACTGACTAGAACTGAACTAAACTGAACTAGAACTGACTAGAACTGAACTAGAACTGAACTAGAACTGAACTAAACTGAACGAGACTGAACTAGAACTGAACTAGATGAACTAGAACTGAACTAATGAACTAGAACTAACTAGAACTGAACTAGAACTGAACTAGACTGAACTAGAACTGAACTAGAACTGAAATGAACTGAACTAGAACTGAACTAGAACTGAACTAGAACTGAACTAGAACTGAACTAGAACTGAACTAGAACTGAACTAGAACTGAACTAGAACTGAACTAGAACTGAACTAGAACTGAACTAGAACTGAACTAGAACTGAACTAGAACTGAACTAGAACTGAACTAGAACTGAACTAGAACTGAACTAGAACTGAACTAGAACTGAACTAGAACTGAACTAGAACTGAACTAGAACTGAACTAGAACTGAACTAGAACTGAACTAGAACTGAACTAGAACTGAACTAGAACTGAACTAGAACTGAACTAGAACTGAACTAGAACTGAACTAGAACTGAACTAGAACTGAACTAGAACTGAACTAGAACTGAACTAGAACTGAACTAGAACTGAACTAGAACTGAACTAGAACTGAACTAGAACTGAACTAGAACTGAACTAGAACTGAACTAGAACTGAACTAGAACTGAACTAGAACTGAACTAGAACTGAACTAGAACTGAACTAGAACTAGAACTAGAACTGAACTAGAACTGAACTAGAACTGAACTAGAACTGAACTAGAACTGAACTAGAACTGAACTAGAACTGAACTAGAACTGAACTAGAACTGAAACTAGAACTGAACTAGAACTTAACTAGAACTGAACTAGAACTGAACTAGAACTGAAACTAGAACTGAACTAAAACTGAACTAGAACTGAACTAGAACTGAACTAGAACTGAACTAGAACTGAACTAGAACTGAACTAGAACTGAACTAGAACTGAACTAGAACTGAACTAGAACTGAACTAGAACTGAACTAGAACTGAACTAGAACTGAACTAGAACTGAACTAGAACTGACTAGAACTAAACTAGAACTGAACTGAACTAGAACTGAACTAGAACTAGAACTGAACTAGAACTGAACCAGAACTGAACCAGAACTGAACTAGAATTGAACTAAAACTGAACTAGAACTGAACTAGAACTGAACTAGAGTGGCACTAAATCCATGTTTGTGTGATTCAAACACTAGCTCAAACTCATAATACCATCCGTACCATAGCGCTGTAACATATTATAATCGCTCAGTGAACAATGAATAAAAAAGAAAATGAAACCACAACTGAATTAAATAAAATTGCTTATAATCATTACGCGCATGTGCATGTTATCAAAGTCATTGATATTTGTTTTATAATGCAAGTTTTGAATATTAAAATATTTATAAATAAATTGTAATAAATATGTATGTTGGAGAAAAGAAGAAATGAAAAACGAAAACTAGGCTATAATTTCAATAAAATAAGTTATTTGAGAAGACATGTATTAGTTACTTATTATAAAAACAAATATTAACTATACCACATATTTGTTTACAAAATTTTCTTTAATATTTTTATTTTTTTTTTTCAAAATTTTCTTTTACATAGGAAATCGTCACGCCATGGTATTGCATTGAATATACACAATCCATTGTCATTATATCAAGGTGGTTTCAGTAAACATCGCGAGACAGTTTTCATAGTCCATGGCTTTAATGGCACTGCCATCGATAGGCATTTGCAGTTTTTAAGGGATGGTAAGTGAGTAGTTAAACATATAAAAATATAAATTATATTAATTAAAATTTTGTGTTTAATTTTTAAGCGTATCTATCTAGAGATTTTAATGTCATCACTGTCGACTGGAGGCCATTGACGCAGTATCCCTGTTATTTGAGTGCTTTAATAAATACCCGTTTGACAGCACAATGCACGGCCCAGGTAAGTGAAAAAAGATTTTTTAATACAAAATTTAATTTAGAATTTTGAATAGCATTATTTCATTATTCTTTTCCAGATATATTCCTTTCTTACGCATCACGGTGCGGCTCGAGAAAAAATCACTTGTGTTGGTCATTCATTAGGTGCCCATATCTGTGGCATGGTGAGCAATCACTTAAGTATTAAACAATACAGAATTATTGGTCTGGATCCAGCCAGACCCTTAATCGAGCGCAAAAAACCCAATCGTTTTCGTTTATCAATGGATGATGCCAATGTAATACAAATATTACATACAAATGCTGGATTTCTGGGTCTGGAAGATAATACGGGACATTTGAATTACTGTTTAAATGGTGGAAGACTACAGCCCTATTGTAAAGGAAATCCTATAAGTAAGATCTTCTTATCATTTTTTAAATATTACAACATTACATCTTTATTATTTTAGGACGTGCTAGATGTTCCCATTTCTTAAGTATATGTTATCTGGCTTCAGCCACATTTAAACATAAAAAATACTTAGGTGTACCTTGCCCAAATGGTTGTGTAGATATCACTGGTCCCAAAAGACTGCCTATAACAAAAAATAATCCATTTGAGTTGGTAGCGCAAATTAAAGAGTACTACATGGGCAACGATGCCCCCGATAAGTGAGTATTATATCAATATTTCTTTATAACAAAATAAAAATGTTCACTTTTTTATTTTAGCGCCAGAGGTTGTTACTGTTTAGATGTACCCTATGTTCGACATTGTCCATTTACTGATATAACGTAAAAAAAAATATATTTTATTTATAGTTTTAATTTTATTTTAATTTTGTATATTTAACCAGTTAGTTGTATGTTTTTAATTTAATTTATTATAATTTAAATAGTCTGATTGTTTTTATTTTCATTTTTTTTTCTGTAATAAAATTGTAAAATATATTTTAAATAAATCATTTAATGGAAAAAATTTATTAATTTATTCGATATTTTAATTTAGAGAAACTAGACTGATCCAAAACTAGGACTATAACAGAACTAGAACAGAACTAGAACAAAACTAGAACAGAACTAGAACAGAACTAGAACAGAACTAGAACAGAACTAGAACAGAACCAGAACAGAACTAGAACAGAACGAGAACAGAACTAGAAGAGAACTAGTACAGAACTTAAACAGAACTAGAACAGAACTAAAACAGAACTAGAACAGAACTAGAACAGAACTAGAACAGAACTAGAACACAACTAGAACAGAACTAGAACAGAACTAGAACAGAACTAGAACAGAACTAGAACAGAACTAGAACAGAACTAGAACAGAAACTAGAACAGAACTAGAACAGAACTAGAACAGAACTAGAACAGAACTAGAACAGAACTAGAACAGAACTAGAACAGAACTAGAACAGAACTAGAACAGAACTAGAACAGAACTAGACAGAACTAGAACAGAACTAGAACAGAACTAGAACAGAACTAGAACAGAACTAGAACAGAACTAGAACAGAACTAGAACAGAACTAGAACAGAACTAGAACAGAACTAGAACAGAACTAGAACAGAACTAGAACAGAACTAGAACAGAACTAGAACAGAACTAGAACAGAACTAGAACAGAACTAGAACAGAACTAGAACAGAACTAGAACAGAACTAGAACAGAACTAGAACAGAACTAGAACAGAACTAGAACAGAACTAGAACAGAACTAGAACAGAACTAGAACAGAACTAGAACAGAACTAGAACAGAACTAGAACAGAACTAGAACAGAACTAGAACAGAACTAGAACAGAACTAGAACAGAACTAGAACAGAACTAGAACAGAACTAAACAGAACTAGAACAGAACTAGAACAGAACTAGAACAGAACTAGAACAGAACTAGAACTAGAACAAACTAGAACAGAACTAGAACAGAACTAGAACAGAACTAGAACAGAACTAGAACAGAACTAGAACAGAACTAGAACAGAACTAGAACAGAACTAGAACAGAACTAGAACAGAACTAGAACTAGAACAGAACTAGAACAGAACTAGAACAGAACTAGAACTAGAACAGAACTAGAACAGAACTAGAACAGAACTAGAACAGAACTAGAACAGAACTAGAACAGAACTAGAACAGAACTAGAACAGAACTAGAACAGAACTAGAACAGAACTAGAACAACTAGAACAGAACTAGAACAGAACTAGAACAGAACTAGAACAGAACTAGAACAGAACTAGAACAGAACTAGAACAGAACTAGAACAGAACTAGAACAGAACTAGAACAGACTAGAACAGAACTAGAACAGAACTAGAACAAACTAGAACAGAACTAGAACAGAACTAGAACAGAACTAGAACAGAACTAGAACAGAACTAGAACAGAACTAGAACAGAACTAGAACAGAACTAGAACAGAACTAGAACAGAACTAGAACAGAACTAGAACAGAACTAGAACAGAACTAGAACAGAACTAGAACAGAACTAGAACAGAACTAGAACGAACTAGAACATAGAACAGAACTAGAACTAGAACAGAACTAGAACAGAACTAGAACAGAACTAGAACAGAACTAGAACAGAACTAGAACAGAACTAGAACAGAACTAGAACAGAACTAGAACAGAACTAGAACAGAACTAGAACAGAACTAGAACAGAACTAGAACAGAACTAGAACAGAACTAGAACAAACTAGAACAGAACTAGAACAGAACTAGAACAGAACTAGAACAGAACTAGAACAGAACTAGAACAGAACTAGAACAGAACTAGAACAGAACTAGAACAGAACTAGAACAGAACTAGAACAGAACTAGAACAGAACTAGAACAGAACAGAAGAACAGAACTAGAACAGAACTAGAACAGAACTAGAACAGAACTAGAACAGAACTAGAACAGAACTAGAACTAGAACTAGAACAAACAGAACTAACAGAACTAGACAGAACTAGAACAGAACTAGAACAGAATTAGAACAGAACTAGAACAGAACTAGAACAGAACTAGAACAGAACTAGAACAGACTAGCAACAGAACTAGAACAGAACTAGAACAGAACTAGAACAGAACTAGAACAGAACTAGAACAGAACTAGAACAGAACTAGAACAGAACTAGAACAGAACTAGAACAGAATTAGAACTGAACTAGAACTGAACTAGAACTGAACTAGAACTGAACTAGAACTGAACTAGAACTGAACTAGAACTGAACTAGAACTGAACTAGAACTGAACTAGAACTGAACTAGAACTGAACTAGAACTGAACTAGAACTGAACTAGAACTGAACTAGAACTGAACTAGAACTGAACTAGAACTGAACTAGAAGAACTAGAATGACTAGAACTGAACTAGAACTGAACTAGAACTGAACTAGAACTGAACTAGAACTGAACTAGAACTGAACTAGAACTGAACTAGAAACTGAACTAGAACTGAACTAGAACTGAACTAGAACGAACTAGAACTGAACTAGAAACTGAACTAGAACTGAACTAGAACTGAACTAGAAACTGAACTAGAACTGAACTAGAACTGAACTAGAACTGAACTAGAACTGAACTAGAACTGAACTAGAACTGAACTAGAACTGAACTAGAAACTGAACTAGAACTGAACTAGAACTGAACTAGAACTGAACTAGAACTGAACTAGAACTGAACTAGAACTGAACTAGAAACTGAACTAGAACTGAACTAGAACTGAACTAGAACTGAACTAGAACTGAACTAGAACTGAACTAGAACTGAACTAGAACTGAACTAGAACTGAACTAGAACTGAACTAGAACTGAACTAGAACTGAACTAGAACTGAACTACGAACTAGAACTGAACTAGAACTAGAACTGAACTGAACTAGAACTAGAACTGAACTAGAACTAGAACTGAACTAGAACTAGACTGAACTAGAACTAGAACTAGAACTAGAACTAGAACTGAACTAGAACTAGAACTAGAACTAGAACTATAACTAGAACTGAACTAGAACTGAACCAGAACTGAACTAGAACAGGACTTGAACAGAACTAGAACAGGACTTGAACAGAACTAGAAAGAACAGAACTAGAACAGAACTAGAACAGAACTAGAACAGAACTAGAACAGAACTAGAACAGAACTAGAACAGAACTAGAACAGAACTAGAACAGAACTAGAACAGAACTAGAACAGAACTAGAACAGAACTAGAACAGAACTAGAACAGAACTAGAACAGAACTAGAACAGAAACTAGAACAGAACTAGAACAGAACTAGAACAGAACTAGAACTAGAACTAGAACTAGAACCTAGAACAGAACTAGAACAGAACTAGAACAGAACTAGAACAGAACTAGAACAGAACTAGAACAGAACTAGAACAGAACTAGAACAGAACTAGAACAGAACTAGAACAGAACTAGAACAGAACTAGAACAGAACTAGAACAGAACTAGAACAGAACTAGAACGAACTACAGAACTATAACAGACTGGAACAGAACTAGAACAAAAATAGAATAGAACAGAACTAGAACTAATCAAATTTGTAACGACTTTGTATTAAGAAAAACAGAGTTGTAGTGTTGCAGTAGTGTAGCATCGGCTTTATTTGATAATTTGAAAGTTTAATCTCAACTAACATCGTTTCATTCAAAACTCTAATTTAAATTTGATTTAGATGGAAAATATTAGTGTTTTCATATTTTCATAAAAATTTTAAAATTAATAATAAAATTAATATTCAACTTACCTACTTCTATGTACTAACTTGAAAGTGGATTTACATTTACATATTTTTTATTTTTCATATATACATTTGGATTTGCATAATTTCACTTTATTTCTTGATTTTTTATTATAAAAAATGGCCATATTTTTCTCAAATTTAATTTAAATTTTTAATTTTTTTAGAATAATTTTTTTCTTTTTTCAACAATTATTAAGTTTCATATTTAAATTTTGCATCTTTTAATTTGATTTACCATATACAAATTATCTAAATATTTCACATTTCTCATTTATTTACTTAATTTTCATATTTCAAATTAAAAATAGTCGTTACTTTTTATTATAGACCAAAAACACAGACTTTGACATTATTTTATCGACTCTCATTTATTCTACATTTTAACTTTTCCCTATTTTCACTAGTTGACCGGAACCTAGCTACAATAAAAAAAACCGCCATCTTTTGACAACACGCAAAACTGATGCAAAAAAGGGAAAAGACAAATTTGCAAGAAAAAAGCCGACGACTACCAAATATTTGTAACAAGTTTCTCATATTAAATTTTACACTTTGCCACCAAATTTCTATTTACACCTATTAACCATTTATTTAACTATATTTTTATGAACTTTTTAGCTTCGAAACACATAATTAAACAATATAATTTATTAATTTAACACCAGCTACTAAAGATACTTTTACACTCAACTAAATAAAAACGGCGGACTAAATGACATTCCAATAAGAAAACACAGTTGTATTTTTTGCCTGAATGTGTTATAAAAATGTTCTATTTGTTATAAAGTTGTCATTATCTGGCAGCACTGCTGTTGTTTTTGTTGTCTTTTGACAGTTCTTCAGCAAACAACAACAACTACCACTGTAAACAAAACAACATATAAAAAATCCTTTTTTTGTTACAATTTTTGCATTTATTGTTTTTTCGATTTTTATTAATTAAAATTAACAAGAAATTTAAAGGCAACAACAAATCTAAGATTGTTATTAAATGATTTATTAGTTAAAAAGAATTTTTTTGTAAAATTAAACATTTAAAAGTGTTTTTAACAAAATCAACAAACAGGAATTGTTTTGTTATCCACAAGGCAAAAAAAAAAAAGACAGGCGTCTTTTTTTTGTGTGGCATTTTATAAATGGCAACCAATTAAAATAATTATTTTTTATCTATACCCAAACTCTAGAACAAAGGATAATTTGTATTAATTTTATACATTTTGTTGAAAGTAAATGTAAGTACCTATATATTTTATAATAAATTTTTGTTTTTTATTAAATTTTTAATGGTTTTTTTTAGATTTTCTTTAATAATAGCTTTTTAAGGGAGGATGTTAGTGCGTTAAAATGTGTTAATAATTGATAATAACTTTGTAATTACATATGTATGTACATATATAGAATATTTTTGGTGTTCATAAGTAATTTTTAGTGGCAAGTAATATCAATTGTGTTTTTAGTTCTTTAGAAATTTCTTTTAACTTAAAAGTTTTATGGAGTATTTATAAAATTGTTATTTAAATTTACCTAAATTTTATAAATTGACTCTTTATTGAATAACTTCTTTAATATTTTTGTCTTGTTTAATTTTATTTCACTTCTTTTTCCAGTTCCAGTTCAATTCTAATTCAGTTCTGGTTCAGTTCTAGTGCAGTTCTAGTTCAGTTCTTTTTCAGTTCCAGTTGAAGTCTAGTTCGGTTCTATTGCAGTACTAGCTCAGTTCTAGTTCAGTTCCAGTTTAGTTCTAGTGCAGTTCTAGTTCAGTTCTAGTTCAGTTCTAGTTCAGTTCTAGTCCAGTTCTAGTTCAGTTCTAGTTCAGTTCTAGTTCAGTTCTAGTCCAGTTCTAGTTCAGTTCTAGTTCAATTCTAGTTCAGTTTTAGTTCAGTTCTAGTTCAGTTCTAGTTCAGTTCTAGTTCAGTTCTAGTTCAGTTCTAGTTCAGTTCTAGTTCAGTTCTAGTTCAGTTCTAGTTCAGTTCTAGTTCAGTTATAGTTCAGTTATAGTTCAGTTATAGTTCAGTTCTAGTTCTAGTTCAGTTCTAGTTCAGTTCTAGCAAAGTTCTAGTTCATTTCAAGTTCAGTTCTAGTTCAGGTCTAGTGCAGTACTATAGCAGTACTAGTTCAGTTTTAGTTCAGTTCTATTTCAGTACTAGTTTAGTTCTATTTATGTTCTAATTCAGTTCTAGTTCTAATTCAGTTTTAGATCAGTTCGAATTCAATTTTTTTAATTCTATTTCAGAGATAGTTCTGCTCTAATTGTGTTTTATTTATGTTCTGGAGCTCATTTATAGTTTAGTTTTAGTTCAATTTTCGCTTAAATCTAGTTAAAAAATTTTAAAATCTTTAACCTCCTTTTAGCATTACCATGGCCTTACAAATCAATTCATACGTTAACACTATGCCACAAAATAATCAGCACAATAAACAGCTTTCTCTAACTATAATACCCATCACAGAAGGTGCCTTAAGCAAAAACAATGGAAACGTAACAGAAATGCCAACATCAACGGCACAAAAGCCTCCAGATTTAACATTTCATTGCATGTGTTGTGAAGAGTATTTCATAAGTCCGTTTCTAATGTATGAACATCTTAATACTAAACATGCTGATTTGCCAGAACCACAAGAATCGGAAGAGGAATTAGATGATGATAAAGATTATAGTTGGGTTTTTGAGCCACTGTGTGAATTGGTGGCTCCCGAGGAGGGCGGCATAAATAAAGATCTGCAGCAAAATGATCAACAAAATGGAGAGCAAGAGGAGGATGATGATTCTGACTCGGATGATTCAGATTCAGACGATGATTCTAGTTCTACAAGTTCATCGAGCTCTTCTTCATCCTCCTCGGATAGTTCAACCAATACGAATAGTAATACAAATACTCAAGATGAGATGACTAGAGATTCTGGTTTGGTGGCTGAAAGGCCGCCATTAACTATGGATGGCAATAGCACTATGGAGGTAATGGAAGAGGCGGCTTATGAAGAAGTAGAGGCTGTATCTTTGCATTCACAGAATTCACAAACTAATGCTATACAACTAAAGGTGGCGGATCCAAGAGAATCAACCTCAATAATTCTCCTAAATCCCGGTTTGACAGATACTGTAATACCTCCTTCTCTCATGACCCAGCCAGTGAGAAGAGGAAGAGGTAGACGCAGTGCTGCCCAACAGGCAGCCATTGAAATGTCTTCTCTAATAAGCGGCGAACCAAAATGTTTTCAATGCAGCCACTGTGAGGCCAGTTTTCCCAGTGCTGGTGATCTGTCCAAACATGTGCGCTGTCACATCACCAACAAACCATTTCAGTGTTCTATATGTGAAAAGACTTTTACCCATATTGGTAGTTTAAATACTCACATACGCATTCACAGTGGTGAGAAACCTTACAAATGTGATTTGTGTTCCAAGGCCTTTACACAGTCCAGCAGTTTAATGGTACATTTACGATCGCATTCCATTAAGAAACCCCATCAGTGCCACTTGTGTGATAAAGGTTTTGTTAACTCCACATCTTTGGTAATCCATCTAAAAACTCACAAGGATGGCGCCCGTTATTCCTGTTCAGAATGCGATAAAAGTTTTAAACACGAAGCTCAACTTAAGGAACACATGCGCATGCACAATCAAACGTTGGTGTATCAGTGTTCCATATGCCGCAATGCTTTTGCCAGTTCCTCGGAATTAGTGCAACACATGAAGTGTCATATGGGTGAGAAACCCTTCACCTGCTCCATATGTGATCGGTCCTTTACACAATCTGGTAGTCTTAACATACATATGCGCATACATACCGGAGAGAAACCCTTTAATTGCAAACTTTGCAGTAAATCCTTTACACAGGCATCCAGCTTAAGTGTTCACATGAAAATACATTCTGGCGAGAAGCCATTTCCCTGCCATATTTGTGGTAAATCTTACAGTCAGGCAGCCTATCTTAATAAGCATATACAACAGCATGTAGAAGCTCAAAAACAGGGTTTGGAACCGGCCTGTCCGGTACCCAATGAAACTTTGTTGTGTATTGTTTGTGGAGAACTGCATCAGGACGCGACTTCTTTGGCCTTGCATGTAACGCAAAGGCATGCAGCTCTCCTGCACAACATGAAGGAAAATCAACAAACCAATAATACAGAAGAAATCAGCGAAGAGGAGCGCATACAACAGGAGCAACAATACTTACAGCAGGTGCAATTGTTAATGCAAATGCAGCAACAGATGATGAAGCATGCTCAACAGCAGCAGCTAATGCAAAGTGCCCAACCAATAGATGCTAACCTGGATGAGGAAGAAGAAATGGAAGAGGAGGAAGAAGAAGAGGAAGAGATTGAAGAGGAGGAAAATGTTAGTTTACAAAATACTTTAATGCCGGAACAAATCAATGAAGAACAGGAAGAAGAGGAACACGAAGAAGAGGAGGAGGAGGAGGAAGAAGAAGTTGAACAGTCTGATTTCAATCAACAACAAGACTATGAAGAATTAGAAAATCAACAGACATTGGGTATTGAGGAGGAACAAGAAGACATAGAGGAAGAGGAGGTTTTAGAAGATGACGAACAACAGTATATGCAGCAAAATTCTATACAAAACTTTGAAAATAATCAACAACCGTCATTTGAAAATGAATCTGAATTTGAGGAGGATAACTTGGAAGATGAAGAAATTAATGATGATATTGAAATGTTAGATGCCAATAATACTATACCTTTAAATCACAATGTTAATAACGGCTTTATGTCCGATATAAAAGATATTGAAATGTCTGAATATCCATTTTTAGAAGGTGCCGAATATGATGATTACGATGATTATGCTGCCGAGGAAGAAGTTGAAACTGAGGAATAATTTTAGGTTAAGTAATTTACAGTTATTAAATTAAAAATTTTAGATTCCACTCTTCTAAATAAAACTATGAAGAATAAAACATTCGCTTCAAAGTTTTTTCTAATAATTTTATATATGTTTCTCCTTTAAAATACAAATTAAGTTTTTCGAAAGATTTTTAATTAAAACTTTTTGAAACGCCAGTAATTCGAAAAAAAACTAATTTTACTTTTTCTGAAAAAGCAAAATATAAAACTAACTTTTCAATTTAATCTAAATTAATTTATTTCTTTTATTTAAGCAATTTAACAATATAATTGTTTATAATATATTATTATATTTGATACTTTAATATAGAATAAGAAGCTAAATTATTATTTATTAATTTTTAAGCTAACATTGATTTAAATTAAAAACTTTCTTTAAAGTTTGTTAAGCTATTTGCAAAATTCTTATTGAAAATAAGTTAGTATTAAGCTAAATAATTTGCATAAATTAAGTTTACAACAACATTTAAGTAATAAAAATTTTGAACAATAATTCCAGAGATTTTCAAATTTAGTTCATATTGAAAAATATTAAAAGCGGCTTAAAAACGCTGAATTATAATGAATAGTTTTTTCAATAAATAAAAAGTTATGAGAAACGTTTTCGTTTTACAAGATTTTCATTCAGCTAGCTGAATTTTAATAAAAAAAATAATTAGCTGAATTATCTTACAATTCAGCTAAAATTGTAAGATAATAGAATATTAATATTTCAAAATATCTAATTTATTCAGAATGTTCCTTTAGCTGAATTAATGATAAAATTAACATTTATTCAGCTAGCTTAATTAACAATTACTGTAACTTTTTCAGATAAAAAGTGTATTTTTTCGCTAGTTTTGATGACTTGATTTTATATTTTTATTTATATTTTCCATAATTTGTTACAGATTCTTAACTAAGAAATATTACGCTATACATATTAAAAAAGATTAATTATAAAACGGATTATAAGTAACCCAGTGAGCCCGCGTCTGTTCCTGTTCACTCTTATGCGAAGTAAATAATGATTTATAAACATCACTAGCTTTGGGATCTTTGGCCACACTATAATCGGTTTTCAAACGTTTAATCTCAGGATCCTCTAACGCACCCGATGTGACACCTAAACGTTTGGGATTGGCAATAATTTTGGTTTTCGCTGCTTGAGATGATGCCGACGATGAACTTGTGGTGCCATTTACTTTAGTTTGTGTACCATTTGCTAACTCTGCAGCCGCCGATTTACTGGTTGAGGGTAAATTAGTTTCCAAGTTTTCTTCTTTAATTTCTGGCGTTTCTGCTTCATTTGCCTTTGCTTTTTTATCTTTCTTATCCTTCTTACTAGCTTTCTTTTTAGCCTGACGCATTTCCATTTTTACTTTCATCAATTCCAAATCTTCATCGCTGGCATTTAAGACTACCACATCTTCCACAGCAAATGCTTGTTGACAAATGGGACAGGTACCCGCTGAGCTGCCTTTAATTTCTTTTAAAGCGCGCTCGGACATAACACAGCCACAGGACCATAAGGCCACAAAACGGAATTTACCAGACATTTCTAAACCTATTAACTTGCAGATATAGGGAGCATGTCGGGTGTCTAGCAAACCCTCTGTTTTGTCTTCTTCAGTAAATGCTGGATTGGGAGTTAAATTCAATTGTTTAATATCTTTCATGTTTTTAATATGTTTCGCAGCTTCTGGCATTTTATCCTTTTCCAATAGTTGTTCAATGACATTCTGTTTAGAATACAAACGTCCTAGGCCGCACATAACAATGGGTTCTTGTAAACGTTGCTGGGTTAGGGCACAGTGCAGCCAACGAAATTCGCGTTCAGCATCTTTGTCTTTCTGAAAATAGTAAAAAATAAACAAAAATTATTGTTTACCAAAACAAGCTTCCTTTTTATTGATAAATGTTATCCCACCTGTTCTGGTTTCTTTTTAAGGCGCACCAACTCATCACGCCTTGGTATAGTACCTCCATCGCAACCCATTTTATTTGTTTAATACCTATGAATTGACAATATTTTTTATTGTATAAATTGATTTTTTAAGATTTTTTTTTAATAAAATGTAGTTTTTAACACAAATTTTCTTAAAATTTCCCAAAATAAATACATATGTTTGCTTTTAAAGCGAATTTAATAAGGTGTCATCAAAGGAAACTAATTTCTGTTATTTATATTGATTTTGACGTTTTAAAGCTACCGAAAATACTTTTTATATGTATAATTTGACATTTTTCGAGTTCAATCTACAATCAGCTTGGCAGCCATTATTACCTTAATTAAATTTGCGTTGTTTGCAGGAAAATAGTGATTTATATCAAACAGCTTTCATATGTATCATTCAATGCAAGGTTGCATTTTCAGTATAACAGTTAAATGAAGTAAATAGTAATATAAAAATTCTAAAGATAAATTAAAACTCTAATAATAACTAGGGTTCTATAAATCGACTTTCGAATAATCGAACAATCGACTTTTTGTCGAAAAAAGTCGAAAAGTCGAAGTCGACTATTTTGTTCCAAAAAAGTCGATAACTCGACTATCGTCTATGAAAAAAATCGAAAAGTCGACTTTGTAAATGAAAGTCGGAAAGTCGAAAAGTCGAAAAGTCGAAAAAAGTCGAAAAAAGTCGAAAAGTCGAAAAAAGTCGAAAAGTCGGAAAAAGTCGAAAATAGTCGAAAATTTAAAAAAAGTGGAAAAGAGGTCAAAAACTCTAAAATAGTCGGAAAAACTCGAAAAAAGTAAAAAAATAGTCGAAAAAAGTCGAAAAAAAGTCGAAATAAGTCGAAAATAGTCAAAAAGTCGTAAAAATTGAAAAGTCGGAAAAAGTCGCAAAAAGTCGAAAAAAGTCGAAAAGTCGAAAAGTCGAAAAAAGTCGGAAAAAGTCGAAAAGTCGAAAAAAGTCGGAAAAAGTCGAAAAGTCGACCATTTATAAAATACTAAAAGTCGAAAAGTCTAAAAGTCGACTTTTAAATAAATGAAAAAGGTCGAAAAGTCGAAAAATCGACTTTTCATAAAATGGAAAAAGTCGAAAAGTCGACTTTTCGTTTCAACTATATAACCCTAATAATAACCACATTCCTATAAAAGTAACAGCTTGTTTTTCTAAAATGAAAATTTGTTTTCGTTCTTAAAAATAACGAACGAAATTGGCTTTACGTTTTTGTAACGAAAAAATAAATTTTCATGTGAGTGACAACGAAAGAGCTTTATTTTTCCATATATTTTTGGTTTTTAGAAAATGAATTCGTTCGTAATAAACGAAAGAAATGTCAGAAATAGACGATAGGCAAAGGCCTTTCGTTTGCCCAAAAAACAACCAAAATTTTACCAAAATACGTAATAATATGTGGCCATTTGAACCAGAATGTAATTCGCAATACAAACCTTTAAATTTCTTGAGACATTGCATACAATTTTCATGTTGTTTTTAAAAAAACATTTTTTCATAATTTCAATTTTTTTCTAAAATTATTTTATTTTTGTTTATTTTTTAGGGTTAACACCAAACACCTTATTACTACATGAAAAAATATTTAAAAATTCAGAAATGAAATACGTAGGCAATAATGTTCTGTTACGATAGAAAAAGCTCATTTCATTTTAGACATTTTTAAACGAAAACTTTCAAATGTTTTATAAAAACCTAATTTTAAACTTGATCGTAATAAAATGAAATGTTCGTGTGAGAACTAAATTGTTTTAGAAAAACAGGCTGTAAGTTCTAATTATTTGAGACCATCTTAATTTTGTCTTTATATATCTTAATATAAAAAGCAGAAATTTCACTACAGTTTTATTAATAATTAATAATACCATGAAGAAATTAACAAAATTATTTGACCACTCAATGTTCCTTTCTTTCTGTACTAAGTTGGACTATATGTTTGTTAATTTTTTTTTAAATACAAATATAAAAAATCCGTTAATTCTGAAATGTTTTTACCAGCTCTGCTTCCGTTACAAACAAAAAAGGCTTTTCATATCAATTAGCATTAATATGTAAACAAACTACAACAGCTGATCAATACATTGTTGTCGATAATTATTGAATTCATTAGAAATTTTAAACATTTTTTTAATTTCTTGTTTAAATCAAACAAATTTTAAATATTTTTTAATCAATTATAATATTATAAGTTAATTCTATTAAAGAACAATGCCGGAATATATGCGCTGGCAGTATCCGGATATACCCGAAGATGTTAAGTATGTTTTGGCTCTATGATTTTTCAATATTATTTCCTAATTTTATTAATTTTTAATTCAAGTAAATTATTAATGCAAAATGATAAAAAGCTAGTAGTGGTGGGTGTTATAGGCAAATCGGCTTTTCCCGATTGCAATAAAATGGTGGGTTTAGAAGTACTAGATCGACATCCCAGTCTAATAAAACATGAGCCCAAAGAGGTAAGATTTTGTTAAGGAATTTAAGACAGATAGGTATAACATATCCAATTTGTTTTTTTAAGGGACAAATACAATTTTATTACAAACCTATGGAATCAATATTATATTTACATTTCGAGACCACTTACGATGCCGCCTGTATGCAAAAAATGCTTTTGGCCGAATTGGAACAGCAAACATTTGATCAATTTTTAACATTTCATCAAAAAATACGCAATCGTTTTGCCCGCATGTTTCTCTTTGCGACACAGGTGTGTCATTTAATAGTGTTTGTGGAATTAAGTGTAACCTTCGATGCCTCACTGTTGGGCATGTTTAAAGCTTTGAAGATTATCAGGTAATGGGGATTTGTCAAAGGAAATTAATTTGATTTTATAATTTACCTATTTTATTATATTGAAGAGACCGTCATGTTTTAAAGTTTCTGCCCAAATTAATGAAAAATACCAGCACAGGATTTATGCTGGGTAAATGTGCCCGTTTATGTTCTCCTAGGCTATTATTTTTATTTGAAAATTTGCCTAATGGTCATGGTAAGTTTCTTACTCTCTAACGGCCGAATTTTAAAAACTAGTGTTATATATTGCAGAGAAAACTAAAGAAGCGATTTCAAAATCTGAATTTGATGTTGAGGATAATATTTACAAAATGTTGCGCAATGAATTTGTGGTGGTTAATAATAGTAATAATTCCTTATTTTCTATACCCGCCAATTTACGTTTTGTTTATTATAATTTAAATCATAAATTAAGAGAAGATCCTTTATTGAAATCTGTGGAAATGTTACAAGAATTAATACAAAAACCCAATTTTACTCAAGATGATGAAGACTTAGATGATCTGCTGCCTTTTAAGGTAAAGAAAAAAAATATAGCTTTATTTCTTATTACAATTTACTTTTGTAGGGCTTTGGCAAACCTTTGAATTTAAACAATTGTGAACATAAATCAGAATCTTTGGAGGATTTATATATAAAAAATCGCAAGTTTAAAGATTTCTTAAAAGAGCATGTAGATCAAGCTTTCGATGTGGGTTTTAATGATAATTTAACCAAATTTAAAGGCAAGAATCATTTTGTGGTGAGTTTTATTATTAAATTTATTCATATTTTTTTATATACTTTTTAACATTTTCTTTCTTTTTAGCTATTATCTTTTAAACCTTGGTTTGAGACTTTTAAAATGTTGCATAAACTATTTATAGAAAATCCAGATAACAAAGCATTTGAGGCCAATGACCCTGATTATGTAAGTATGATCTTTTTATGTATGATTTTCCACTGATGACCATTTTCATCTATTGTATTTTAGAAATCTTATTTGGAAAATTTTGATAAAATCTTAAATTATGATAGCGAGTAAGTTTTTTGTTATGAAATTTAACTTTTTTTTAAAAAACAATTACATTTTTTTTAATAGATTTTTTAAGGCCTGTTGTGATATTGGTCTTCAGAAGGCCTTTTCCATGTATAACAATCCTACTTTAACTTATTACAGTGGTGTGGTGCACAAAAAGTTGGTAAGTTTAATTAAATTTTATAAAACTATTGAAATTAAAAAAAAATATATGTATAACTCCTTCATAAGGTCGAAGAGGCGGTTACATTATACATGAAATACGCTCGCGGTCCTGATACTGCAACCAATGAGGCCAAGTTACGTGAAATGTGTGAAACTTGTTGGAAATGTGGTAAAGAACAATGTGAATATCCCAGTTTAAGAGGTAATCCATGTGCTAGGGCCAAGCATATAGCTAAAGATCCCACTGAACATACCAGTCGTTTAATATTCATATCTGCATGTAATTGTGGCAAAACACAAGGAAGACGCGAAGATCCCTATAGTATAAGACATGCTAATTATGAATTTTACGAATATATGGCCAGTAATTGTAATTTGTGTGCCAAAGTAAAGAGAATACATTTCGCCATATTTGAGCCTTCCATTAATGATTACAGGTAAGTTGAAAAAGGAATTAAAAGATGTTAAAAAAATATAATAAAAACTTTTCTTTAGAGCGGCTGAATTCGATATTGGTTTTCCCAAACTCCCTATTAACGAACAAAACGACATGGAAGCTAATTGTGTAGCCAACATTCCGGATGAAGAACAATTTGCTCTTAACAATTCACAACCTTTAACCGCTTCTCAAGGCACTCATACCAATTTAAGTCTTTCGGTCTCCATGGAGAATCTTAATAATCTAGATGAACAAGATAATGATGATATAAATAGTTCTGTGGAAGCTCTAAATGAATTGATACTCAAAGTTAAAGATAAAGACTCACAGGAGGAGGAAAAAGAAAGGACGATTGTAAGACAACCATCCACTACGGAATATTTACCGGGTATGATGCATACTGAAAGTCCTATAGGTCTACTGCCACAATTTCCCAGTTGGTCTTTATGTTGTGTGGGTTCCAGTTCGGTTTACAGTCATAGTAATGGTTTGCAAGAACATTTTCAATCGGGATTTTTATCGGGCTCGAATTTCTTACTGCCCTGGGATGTGCAAGTACGTTTAGAACACTCGGCTCAGTGGGCTTATGAAAAGACACGCTATCGTAAAATGGGCGAAGTTTTTGTTTTGAAAATATTTGTGGGCTTTGAATATGAATGTCCCAGGGGACACAGATTTATGATGTCGGCACCAGATAAGATTTTAAGAGGAGCATCAGGTTGGTGGTAATTTTAAAAGTTGAAATAAAATGTAATATTTCGTTATTTTACTTATTTTAAATAGGCATTTTACGCGATAGTGGTAGCAAAGTGGTTTACAATAATATGCCTTTATATTTTCCCTGTCCTTGTCGCACTAAAAACTTTAATGTGGCTCAATTGATGCGGGTACATGTCGTCACACCAAAGGCTCCGGTTAACGTTTCTTTAGATCCCAAAGTCCATACTGGGGATAGAGATTTCGTTTTAGGTTTACCCGAACCTCCCAAACTATCACAAAGTGCTTATTGGATTTTACGTCTTCCCTATGTATATCAAGGCGATGAGGGGCATATTCCTCCACCCATGGAAGTCACTTCAACAAATGCTCTCAACTATGGCTGTTTAATGGCTGGCATGTTTGGTGTTAGTGAAGTTGAAGCAGACGAGTAATAATTTGGGTTTGTGTAAGCAGTGGTTGGAGAAAAAATTAAGATTTTACTGGTAAGTTAAAAAACCAAGGAGCTATATTTGTTGGATATAGATAAATTTGAAAGAGTTTTTTCTGAAATAAAAATTTCCAGTGGATTACAAAAAATCTTCGAAATAATTTTGTTTTTTCTTTTATCGCGACAAGACTAAACTTAACACAAGAGTACACTATAGACAAGACTATATTATAAAAGAGATTATAAACTAAACCGTAGAATATTGATTAGACAATAGATAAGACTATGGACTATATAATAGCACATTTTCTAATACGTTCGGCTTATGTGCCTAATCTTTATTATCTCATAATGACAATTAAAACCTAATTTTTGTTTAAGCTAAGTTTAATAAATTTAAGCTGATGTTGTTAAACTGAGTTTGCCATTTTTTGCAAAAAAAAAAAAGTAATATAGGTTATATAAATTATTGGGAACATTTTCCCCACTTAACTTATGCAATACTTGTCCGTTTTTTAAGCGAAAATGTATAAAACACTTTATCCAATTACAAAACAAATAAATATTAATCATCTAAATATATTTCAAATATTTATTTCACACATGCATATGCTTTAGAACATACAGTCTTCCATTAGGAAAAGGCTTATTGTAAAAAAATTAACTCCAAACATTTCATAGAAAATTTAGCTTGCAGTTGCCAGCAAATCGATAAAATCTTTATCATCCTCATCACTTAAACTGGCATACACAAAAGTTTTCCCTGAAAGTCAAACTTATACAACTAAGAATTTTGTTAAAATATAACTTAAAAACTATTACAAAATAAAAGAGAGTAGTTGGAAAAGTTAACATCTGCAAATCCCAGCCGAAGGTCTCCATTTTTTTTCTTGAACTTTTTCTCTCGTATCTTCAATTTTCACAATTTTATACATTCTCTGGTATGGCTTCTTCGCAGCGATTCTTATTCTTAAGGAGATATGAAGCCAAGAAACTAATTGGATCTGGTGGACGTTCACGTGCCAAAGTCTGCAAGCCGTGCAATAAAATAGGAGCCACTGTTTGATCTAGATATTGTCGCGTGGGCAGAGAATTCAAATCGCTTCTAGGTTTTTTACATTGCTGTAGATTGTTAGCGCTTTGGTTCGTATTATTATTGGCATTTGCCTGCAAATTAGTTTGTGCCGGTTCAGCTGGTGGTACGGAGTTTTGATTGTTTTGTCCAGCTTCAGGTTTATCCATAGCGCTTTTCTCTAACAGAAAAAAACAATGAATTACAATAAATTTAAGTTAGATGGTATAATGCAATTCGTTATTTTTATATAAACACCTTCAAAAGCCTTTAGTTAACAAAATCCGTAGGAAAATATGAAAAAATAAATGTCTTTCAACAAAAAATTGCCGCTTCGTTCTATTTGACAGGAGAAAAGTCGATTTTTTTTACAACACACAAAAAAATCAATGTGAATTGTCAACAAAGCAAGGCGAATTTGAAAAGGTTTTAGCACAAGGCAAATTTATTAATTCTTTCCGTGTTGTTTGACAGTTAAGCTTTCAGCTGATTATTTTTTATACATGTAATGTGACATTTCACCATTACATTTTATATTCAGCTGTTTGGCTGTTAGCATCTTTTATGAATTTGTTTTGGCATAGTATTTGAGATAATGTTGCCAGATAAAGAATATTTTTCGTTAAAATTAGAGATTATTTTTGCCAAGAGGAATAATATATTCTACTTGAAGATTTTTGAGGGAATTAAATGTTCTTAATTTTGCACTTTTCTTAAAATTTGTATATATGGATGAGACTAATCCGATTAATTTACTTATGTTGAACTACCAATTAGTAAATGTCCATTTTTTGACAATTGATGACTTTTGACAATAAAATAACTTAATTGGGATTAAAGGCTTTAAAGTGAAATGGCAATACTGGCTTTAGATGTGGTGTGAGAAAGACCGTGATGTCAATTAAGACAATTTTATATGCACTAGGTTTGGCGTTTTGAAAAGCGACGAAGCGGAAAAAATCTATATATCTTTGAGTGGTATATTTTTGGAGTTGATATTAAAGATCAATTTGTCGACCTTGTTTAAGATATTATTTGGAACTTCTAAACGACTCTATTTTTTCCATGAGTAGTACTTTTAAAATGGAATCTTGGTTTGGTCTCTTATAGTTAAGAATTAAGGCCCAAATAGACTACACAAACCATTTGTATGGTTTGTATTCAATAATAACAAATTTTTCAAAAAAATTTACATTTCTAAGAAAAATTGACATCTGTATCTTTGAAAGTTTACAAAAACGTGAAAAAATCGGTGTTTGTACGAGCAATGTTTGTGTAAAGTGTGTGCGAATGGAAAAAGTATGTTTGATAAGCCGCTTGTGTAGTCTATTTGGGCCTTTAAGAAGTAATAATATCGTATGATATGACATGTGGAAAAATCTCCTGTGGAAAAGCCACATTGGCGAAAAATTATTAGCATAAAGAATATATGTACCGTAGATCTTTATTGATATTTAATTTTTTATTGAAACTTTATATTCTATATATTTATGCCCTACACCACTTTAGTGGGGAAGGTATATTGGATTTGTGCTGATGTTTGTAACATACAAAAATATTCGTCCTAGACCCACCTTAAAGTATACCAATCGGCTTAGAATCGTTTTCTGAGTCGATTAAGCTATGTCCGTCCGTCCGTCTGGCTGGCTGTCCATGTAAACCTTGTGCGCAAGGTACAGGTCGCAATTTTCAAGATAATTGGATGAAATTTGGCACGCACGTTTTATTTGGACGAAGCCTATTGAAAATGGTTAAAATCGGTCCATTATTTCACCTAGCCCCCATACAACAGAACCCCCCGAAAAGGGCTTCTGAGCTCATAATTATGTTAAATATACAGATATATCGATAAAATACGGCACAACTAAGTTTTATAGAAGTCTTGATGACCCTGCCAAATTTCATAAAGATCGGGCCACATTTGACCCCAGCTCCCATACAAAGTCCCCTTCAGAAAATTACTTCAATGTCCCAAATTAGCTTATAAACACAAATATCGCGATGAAATTCAGCACAATAAAATATTATGTCAATATAAATATATTCACAAAATTTTATCGGGCTTGGTCCATATTTGCCCCTAGCCCCCATATAAAGCCTCTTTCAGAAAATTAGTTTTTCATCCATAAATTGCTTAAATGTATCGGAACAAGGGAATATTGAAGATAATGCTTTATTATGAAAAATAAATCACTTTTAATATTCATAACTGGTGTAGGGTATCATATGGTCGGCCACGCCCGACTATAATTTCTTACTTGTTTTTGGTTGGCACCATTTCACTATAAGTCTGGCATTCTCTGTTTACTAAATCCAATTGACACTACTATTGTGAATGCTATTTTTATATTTTGACAGAACTTTGACTTTTCTTAATTAAGTGACTGTCTAATTGTATGGTGGTTGGAATTTTTTTTAGAAAATTTAGATTTTTTAGGAAAATACAGGAAAAATTAATTAAAACCTTTACGAAAATTACACTACACAATGACAGAATTATTAATTGATCCCAATATAAGAGTTTGGGTATTTTTGCCCATTGTTTTAATTGCTTTCTTTATTGGTATTCTTCGACATTATGTATCCATACTGATAGCATCACAGAAAAAGGCCGAAATAACCCAAATACAAGACAGGTGAGTTGGAAATATACTTACGATTTATTCTTACTAATACATTTTACACTTGTAGTCAAGCCATGATAAGGGCACGTTTGTTGAGAGAAAATGGTAAATATTTGACTGCTCATTCCTTTGCCATGCGCAAGAATTTCTTCAATAACGAGGAAACTGGCTATTTTAAGACCCAAAAAAGAGCTCCAGTTGCGCAAAACTCTACAGCTATGTTAACGGATATGTTGAAGGGTAATTTCATTAATGTCTTACCCATGGTGGTTATAGGTGGCTGGATCAATTGGATGTTTTCGGGTTTTGTAACCACCAAAGTACCTTTTCCCTTGACTTTAAGATTTAAGCCCATGTTACAAAGAGGCGTAGAATTGGCTTCTCTGGATGCTGCCTGGGTGTCTTCAGCTTCTTGGTATTTCTTAAACGTTTTTGGTTTAAGATCTATTTATACTTTGGTCTTGGGAGAAAACAATCAAGCCGATCAGACACAAGCCCAAGCTGATGCTATGACTGGTGCCGCTATGACTATGCCCCAAGATCCCAAAGCGGCTTTTAAGGCAGAATGGGAGGCTTTAGAAATTACCGAATATCAAAATGCTTTAAAAAATGTAGACAATGATTTGCTACAAATGGCGGCCGGTGATGCTCATGCAGCTGCCCAGGAGAATAGTGTTAGACAATAGAGCATTTATGTATGTAATAGTATTTAAAATATTTGCTGTTTAAATTCCTCTTTTTTTCTCTTTACACGAATAATAAATGATTTTTAATTATAAAAAGTTAGGAAAAAGTAAAAAATGTAAAGTTTTATTTAAAATATAAATTGTAAAATGTGAATCCATTTAACTTATTAACCAGTAGTGCCAACATTACTGCTAGCATCTACGGTACTGGCAGCACCTTCACCTACTTCTTTTAAACGTTGCGATTGTGGTGAAGGTGGCCGTGCTACCGGTACTCCCCAGTTTATAGAACGTTTGGTTTTTGGTTGCTGTATTAAACGATATTCATTGGGTAATTCATCTTCCTGATATAAACGATCTGTAAAATATATGCGACGTATTCTAACATTGGCATGAATTTGTAGACGTACAGTTTCCATATAATTGGTACCATAGGCACGCCGTGTAAAGTCTGCTAAATTAAAATGAATTTGATTCCAACCCGGTGACATGCCCATAGGCATGGAGGTGCAAAAAGGTTTAACAGACGTTTTACTTTGAAAGTTTGAGACACGAAAGCGACGAAAAAAGTGTTGATCATCTAGAATCTGCAAAAGAAGTAGCAGGTCAATATTAAGCTTTTTAAAGGAATTGGGAGAGCATTTGAAGGTGCAGAAATAACTAGTATATAGTCTCGACTGTAGTGTTGATCGAAAATAGACAATAGTAGAGACTCAACAATAGACTAGGCAATTGCCAAAGTTTATATTAAATTCAAGACTGTATGTAGCCTTGACTTAGTTTCTTTTAATCATTTGACAACTGAAAGCAATCAAGATCAAATTCTACGAGTTTGTTGCATATCTCTTTATGATTTCTTCAATTCCTCTTTGCTTACCTGTACTTCAAATGTAAAATATTTATGCATATTTTTAACTAGCAACACCAAGAAAGGCAATTTTATGGCCAATTCTTGTTTGGCCTCCCGAGGACATGATATATACATGGTGGAAACATTACTGCCCATAATTTCCAATACCATTGATTTGATATCATCATCTAGGACACGTTTAACATAACCATTTTGGGCCTGGAAAAAATAAATTTTAATTTTTTTTCGAAAAATTCAACAAAACCCAAAAGAAGTTTACGTGTATGGACCAATTGCTCAGAGGGCGTCCACCGACACTATAAAATACTGAAAAACAACCTTTTTGATAAACCGTGCGATACATTTAAGTTCAAAGAAAAGGATTTTATGTGTTGAATATAGTTTAAAATTATATATTTGAAGACAATTGCGAAAATAAAAAATTCAATTGTCTTAAAATTAGAGAAGAATCCTTATAAAAAATAAATTTTACTCAAAATTTTTATTTTTAAACTTTTTTAACAAAAAAAAACTTAATACTAACAATATTATGGATTTCTTTTAATTTTTCATTAAACCGTTGCTGGATAACCCCAGGGATCTAATTTTTTATTCAATAATTCCAACGAAGATTCAGCCAATTTTGATAAAAGTTCTGCCAATTTATGTTTTGTATACACCCGATGTATTTGACGACTTTCGGAAGCCACTTCATCGGCTAATTTAACACAACCCTGATAGTCCTCAGATAAATGTAACACCTTATGGAGAAGTAAGACAATTTCAGGTATACATATTCTACGAATTTTATCCAATTGTATTTGGCGATTTTCCCAAACAACTTCGGGTATATCAGCTGGATCTTTAGGTGTATCAGGATCAATAAGCCAACCTTTTTCGGGGAATAGCAAAATATTGAACAGAGCATCACGACAAACTAGTAGAGAAATATATTTTTTAAATTTCTGATAAATATTTGAATAATTTCCACACTTACCTTTTGATTGTTCTTCCAACGATACATTCCATCTTTGCAATTCATTCCTATAGACCTGTTCCTTGTGTTCGGATGCAATGCGCTCGGTGAAATTGGCACCAGCACTAACCATTTGAGGTTCCTTGGGACGATTGTGATATAAACGTGACCATTCATTAAAAGAATCTATAGCGGCCAAGTATACTTTATAACTAAGATATTCCTTAATGCTGCAATCTTCACGACATGGGAAATTATCTTTGGAACCATAAATATTAATAATTTGTGTAAGTGAATCACCAGGGATCATATTATAGACAGAACGTACACATTCTAATTTATTTTCAGCCAAAAAGTATCGAATCATGGCATTAGCCTGCCATAACAAATCACCACGTTGGGTGGGCAAAAAGGTTAACCATTCTAAGGCCTTAATTTTATGTTGATCAAATTCTGATATATCACCTTGCTGCAAAGACTCCTGTTGTTCCACATCCCCTTCGGAAAGTTGACGTTGGCTTATATTCTCCACAGTGTGGCGGGTAATATTTTCTACATCCAAGCCAGCATTCATGGCCTCCTCTAAAGCCTGCTGTCTTTGCTGGGTTTCAGTTATAGATTCCAAGAATTTTGAATATAAAATTATTTGCAATTTTTGTGGCAATGCAGCAGTATAGAATGCCACCAACTGGGAGTCTTTCATTTGTATCAAACACTCCACATAGGCTGATATAATGCGATCAGCATTCTCCTCCTTATCTACACGCCCTATCTGACGCATAAATAATACTATGTGTGTGAGGAATCTCAACATATGAGGACTTAGTGAGTTTTCATTTTCACCAGCTGCCTTCTCCTCTTCTACCCATCTACTCATTTGTTGCAAAAGCTCGGTGACATTATCGAGTACTATATATTTTTGTATAATACCCACTTTACTTTGAGCATAATCACGTACGGCGGCGTCATTATGTACTACAAGCTCATCGAATATTTGTTCCAATGACATTTTCGAATTCCAGTAGGCATCGGGTAAGGCGTGATAAGATTTCATGCAACAGGCTCTTATTTCACTCTCCACCCGTATGTCCACCTGAACTTTTAAGTAGGCCCACAATAAATCCTCCCAAGAGTTATTAAGTAATGTTTTTAGGGACTCTAAATGGCCACAGAACGTTCCGGCTATGGCTCTAGTGTATTCATCAAATTTCTTCGAGTCAGCCATCATCCACGCACACTTTTTCCATATATCTCTGCGGGGATTTCCTTCAATGGGTAATTTTTCTCGATTATTAGTTTGTATGGCCTCGTAATTGGGATCTTCATGAAGACGCCAACCCTCTAATATGGCGGCTCTCCATGTTTGGCCACAATACTTGCACAAAGCCATGGCCTCATCTATGCGTCCTTGACGTATTTCCTGGAATATGCAACGTGATAAACGCATATTGTCTTCCTCATCTAAAGCATGCAAAGGTTTCTTTTCTCTAATAGGCGCATCAGGATCTAGAGATTTAACTATTTCCGCTCCTGAGCCAAAGGCTACATGCTGCTGCTTCTTCAACTGAAACAGAGTATTTTCCCAGCCCACAGTACGATCGGTGGTATGGCCCACCTGGGGCCCCAATAGCTTACCATCATAACAGGCCTCTAGCCAATCTATGATCAATTGATACTCTCTTAACGTAGAGTTACAATTATAAAGTTGAGCTATAACCTCCTTTTCGGAGCCACCTAAAGTGGGACCATCATAATCCATACCCTGCTCTCCATTTTGTATTAAAATTCGATCCTTATACAACGCATACAATAACTTCCAAGTCTTGCACTCTCTTTCGAGCCATTCAGTTTTTCTACTCGCCTTTTTTTCTCCCGGTCTTAGGCTGTCCTTTTGACACTCTTCCATTACACCCGAACAGGTGTGTATTATATCCTGTATGGTATCAAATACTTCCGAATCATTGGTGCGTGCTTGTAAAACCTCTAAAAATTGTGGAAATAACATATCAGCCTTTTCTTTAAACATATCCATATTTGTCTGCTCCATTACCGAACGGTCACACAAACTTTGATTGTCTGCCCCGGCTCCAGCATGAAAGGAAGAGACCATAGCGCTTGAATTTAAATTAGATTGATCTAGCATTCTTTGTAATTCGGTGGGCATTAAGGTAATGGAATAATTAAGCGAATCATTGGCTGCTCCTCCTGCGCCAGACAGAGCAGCAACACGTTGTGGTGTCTGTGGCTTAATCAAACCGCGTTTGTTGACAAACGGACTGCCCGACATAATTGTAATTGGCACAATATTAACACTTGTTGAGAATTTAATATATTTTTAATTGGTTTATATTGCTTTTAATAAAGATTTCGTTAATTTTTGTTAAAATTACTTGTTTTTCTCGGAGAAACGCGCAAATATTTACCGGCAGCAAAACACATACACACAGTTGTATTTTTTGTTGCTTAAAAGGTGAGAAGATAAAAGTAGTACTAAATACAAATAGTATCAAGCAGGAACGGCAAATAGAATTTTAAAATTATACAAAATAGAATTAATTACTGCAATTTTTTGTTACCGACTGTACCAAATTATTTATTTTTGTTTTGCATATTTATGTATATCAACATAAAGCAAAGCTATCACAAACGAGCTTCATCAGTTCATAAACGGTCGGTTAGTTCAGATGTATAAATATATTATTTTAGTACCTAACTCCTTCCATTACGTAGTTTTTTTGCCAGTGGACTCATACCACTATAAATTAGTCATTAGACTAGACTATAGACTAGGCTATGTCTAGAATATATTTTAGACGAGACTATAGACTAGACTATATGCTAGACTATAGACTAGACTATAGACTAGACATAGACTAGACTATAGACTAGACTATAGACTAGACTATAGGCTAGACTATAGACTAGACTATAGACTAGACTATAGACTAGACTACTATAGACTAGACTATAGACTAGACTATAGACTAGACTATAGACTAGACTATAGACTAGACTATAGACTAGACTATAGACTAGACTATAGACTAGACTATAGACTAGACTATAGACTAGACTATAGACTAGACTATAGACTAGACTATAGACTAGACTATAGACTAGACTATAGACTAGACTATAGACTAGACTATAGACTAGACTATAGACTAGACTATAGACTAGACTATAGACTAGACTATAGACTAGACTATAGACTAGACTATAGACTAGACTATAGACTAGACTATAGACTAGACTATAGACTAGACTATAGACTAGACTATAGACTAGACTATAGACTAGACTATAGACTAGACTATAGACTAGACTATAGACTAGACTATAGACTAGACTATAGACTAGACTATAGACTAGACTATAGACTAGACTATAGACTAGACTATAGACTAGACTATAGACTAGACTATAGACTAGACTATAGACTAGACTATAGACTAGACTATAGACTAGACTATAGACTAGACTATAGACTAGACTATAGACTAGACTATAGACTAGACTAGACTAGACTATAGACTAGACTATAGACTAGACTATAGACTAGACTATAGACTAGACTATAGACTAGACTATAGACTAGACTATAGACTAGACTATAGAATAGACTATAGACCAGACTATAGACTAGACTATAGACTAGACTATAGACTAGACTATAGACTAGACTATAGACTATTTTGAAGTCTACGATATTTAATAGAAACTGTTTAATTTATAATATTTTTATTTAATTACTAATTCCCTTTATTTAATATTAAATAACTTAATAATTTAAGTATTTAATTTAATTAACTTAATTTTCTAACAGTTTTATCATATTATACATTTACCTTTATTACCCTCCTTTATGTACCAATAGTACCTAAAATTACAACTCTGCATTCTAATTAGACTTCATTTAGTTCGCGGTTTTTCTTGATATCGGTTGCAAATATTTTCTCACTAAGTTTGTTACGCAAATTACGGGTTTTTAATCAAAATATTAAACTAAAAAGTGTTTTAAAATAAAGTTCGATTGTTGTTTTATCCGGGATATATGAGGGTTTTATTGATAATATTGAGGAAAGTGTTAGAAGTTGGACACAATTAAACAGACAACAGTATGTGTGCAAAAAAGAAAAAAAATAGTGTTGCCGGAAATTTAAATTTGTCGCTAGTTGTGGGATTTATTGAAAAGTGGGTATTTTTGTGATTGGCTATGGTATGTTTATGGGAAAAAGTATGGCCAAATAGTTTTACATTCTGTTAATTTTGAATTTGAATTCAAACAGGGTAAGTAATAATTGACAATTTTAATTTTAAAAAATTATGTTAACATAAGTTTAACAATAATATGGGGTGAATTTGTTAATAACAAGGGTATAAATGTTGAACATACTATTTAAATGTTTATATTAAGATTTTATTGAAAAAAATTTGGAAGTGTTGTGCATACTTGTATATAGTGTTGCCGGATTTTGTTTTTTTTTGGTTATAGAAGTTGAAAGGGGATTATTTTAGCGAGAGTTATTAGGTGTTCTGGGTGCTGAAGAAATATATAGTGGCTAAATGGTTGCTGTCTTTGCTATTAATATTGATAATGAATTAAAATAACGGAAATGATTAACTAAAAAAATATTTGTCAAAAAATATATCGAAATTTTTTAGAAAATAAAAAAAATATTAGATAAAATCGATGACAGATTTTCTTTTTGTGCAACTATGTAACTGCATAGGTTCAGGATTTCCCAAAAAATCTAGGCATATCATCTAGTTAAGATCTTTTCAGATTTTATTTAAGAAAACAGTGAATTTTCTATAAAATTCTTATAGATAGTACAAAATCGGTTCAATAGTTTTAACACAACAATCTTATTTCTATAATGATAGTAATGGATTAAAACTTACTTTTTGTTTAAACCGGAGATCTCAGATACCGTTAAATTAAACACATTTTTCTTACTATTTTTCTGCAAAGCTTCATCTTGTTTTATTTGTTTTTCTTTATTTTCAAATATTTTGTTTTTGTAATAAAATTCAAATCAATTTTTCACTTTTACAAAACATACATACGTTATTTATGCAAATATTTATGTTGTTAGGTATTTAATAAGTATTACAAATATGAATATTATTAAATATATATATTTTTTTTTTGAGAGGGGGACTTACATAAATAATCTATGAATGTATAAATGTTGGTTTCAACTGTAATTTCTATATAAAAAAAAATGTTTTATTTTTCTTTTAAATTTAAAAGCCATGTTTTGTTTTTCGAAATCATCATAAATATTTAAAATATATATATGAGTATGTATGCGTAATAAATGTTATATATGTATGTGTATTAATGAGCACCTAAAATATAAATATTTTTCGTAAATATATGATTTAAATATTAATTACTTAAACAAATTAAAAATTATAATCTAAAAAGAAGATAATTTATACACAGAGGGAAAAAGAAATATACACGCTTGGTACCAAATTGGCACCAAAGAGTTTGTAATTTTTCAATAACAACCGTTGTCAAAGTATATACATACGTACGACAACACTATGTCGCAACGTTGTCAACATTGCAACAATTCGTTGTCGAAATCTAAATTTTTTACACATACGTTGTCTAAATGTTAACAAACGTGGTAAGTTCACTATTGCAAACAATCCGTTGCCAATAGTGAGCTTACCACGTTTGTTAACATTTAGACAACGGATGTGTATAAAATTTAGATTTTGACAACGAATTGTTGCAATGTTGACAACGTTGCGACATAGTGTTGTCGTACGTATGTATATACTTTGACAACGGTTGTTATTGAAAAATTACAAACTCTTTGGTGCCAATTTGGTACCAAGCGTGTATATTTCTTTTTCCCTCTGTGTAGTGTCTCATATTTAAAGAAGAACAGTTGGTTAATAACTTTGGCTCTTGGAAAGTGGGGAGTATAATAAATAGATTGAGAAACTCAATTCAAACTGGCATTTTTTCCTATTTTAGACACTATTAATTAGTTTAGTTGTTGTTGTCGTTTAAAATTGCTATTAATTTAAGATTTTAGAGTTTAAATGTAATTTTTTTCTTTCTGTTGCTTTTGTTTTTTTTTTTTAGTAAGTAAAATCATTGAGCTCAGTTTTAAGAATATATTGAAATATTTAGTTAAGATTTTTAAACTTATTTTAACTAGATTAAGTGAAACTTTGCCTTACAGCAGGAGGTTCTAGAGTTTAGTTTTGAGTGCAGGGTGTAGAGTGGTGGTTTGAAATAAGTCTTTTTTTTTGGTTTTGCTAAATATTTTTGTTCTAAGAATTAAGTGCTTGTTTTAAACTTATTTTGTAAAATTTGTTTTGTTTTAATTAAAGTAAATTCTCTGCAATTTACGTATATATTTACACAACATATTACGTTTTATATGAGTTAAATTTAAATATAAATTATATATTTATTATAAAGTAATTACTAAGGTCTATAAAGAACCCACATTTAGTTATATACATAAAACACACCAATTAGGAAATATTTAATTTAAATTGAAAAGTTTTGAAGAAAACGAATTATTGAATTTTAAAATCTTCTAAAGAAATGTTGTTTCTACTTAATAACGTTAAAAGTAGAAAGCTTTTAAAACTTTGTTAATTTACGAGCTTTTGTAAGCTTTTAACTTATTTCACAAAGTTTCACGAGCTTTTAAAGCTTTGACTACACTAAATTACAAAACTTTTCTTTTCTAAGCTCCCTACTAAAGCTTTTTTAAAAGTTCTCTACTAAATCAAATAACTTTGACAATTATACAGCGTTTTTATTTTGTTCATCAAAACTTTTCAATTTAATTTTTATTTTTAAAAATATTTTTTTCTATTTTGTTTTTGGTTTGGGGGGGGGGGATGAAGAACGAACATAAATGAGGATGACTTAAGTGATTTCTTTTAATTTGTTTTCAATTTATTTTAATAATTACTTTTATTGCAACATGCGGCTTTATTTTGTTTTAAAATTTTATTTTTCTTTATTTTAAACAAAAAATTACAAAAAATATTGTTTAAAAATAAAACATTTATTAAAGAACTTTAGACCAGTTTTATTGTTTCTTTTTAAAACTCAAGTATAAATTGTAAATTATTTTCAAAAATTATTTCACCATGCACTTTTCTGGCAAAGAATGTTTTTTGTATTTCAAATATATTAAATATTGAAATACATTGACTATTCAGTAAAAAACACTTTTCTCAACACATTTTGGCAGTGAACCTGAGCTTGCTTAAAAACATTTTTTTAATTTTTTTTATAAATAATGTTTTAAGTAAAAAATTTTGGATTAATATATTTAGACTTAATTAAAGGAAATTAATGAAAATCAAAATAAATTTAATTCATTAAAAGTTTATTACTTTCCAAATACAACTATTAACCCTATTAGGTTAAAAGTTTGTTATTTGTTCTCTTATTATTTGATCGGTTTTCTCAATTTATACAATAATTTGTGGTTTGTTTTAGTTATTTCATTATTTATTTATTATTTTAAATTTGTTTTATTTTAATTATTATTATTATTATTTTTAAAACATATTTGATCTTTCATATCATCTACAATTTCATTTTTTTTCTTTTGTAAATCAATTACAAATTTTTCAACTTCAACAATTTTTTCTTTCAAATAATTATTTATTAAACTAAAAAATTTATTATTTTCTTGAAACTTTTAAAATATATAAAAAATATTTTTTTTTGTAGCTAAAACTTAAAAAAGAATTAATTTCTTTTGCTATTATTTTACACTCATATTTATAATAAAAATTTTACATAAAGTTTTTTAAAACATTTTTATTATCAATATGACTGTTAGACTTTAATTCATATTATTTTGTTCAATAATTTTTTACTTAAAAAACTAAACTTAATTTCATAAATTATTATTTTGTTGTTGTTGCTGTTGCTGTTGCTTTAAAAATAGTTTATATAAATAATTTAACAAAAAAAAGAAACTAAACAAATTTTTATATTTATTTTTAAAATTAAAATGTAAATTTTTTCGGTTGTATTTGTTGAAATATGCTTGAGTGTGGGGGTGTAAGTGTGATGAAGAAAAATGTTTACAGCGTTTTAGCCCGATCCAGTAGATCACTGATGAATTTCTGTGTGAAAAAAAATATAGTTTGATTAATAGTTAATAATAATTTGTTTACTTTAGTACAAAAAAAAAAAAAAAAAACTCACCGATATGTCAGATTGCGGGCGTTTGCAGACTGATAATAATCTCTGTAAAATGAAATAAAAAGAAAAAAGGTATTACAATTGAAACATATGTTTTCAAAGACTTATCCTAATGATATATCGAGATATTAATTCTTATGGATGTAAGGACATGGAACTGATACTGGTAATTGTATTGCAGATAAGTAGTAAAATATGTGCCACAAATGTATAATATACATATGCATATTATGCATTCGGAATGCAAATTAGCACTTCCAATTGGGAAGTCAATTCTACAAGAAACTACAACCGGAAGCAAAAAGTTTTCAACCCAAGATTGCCAACTATAAACCCAAAAACGGCGCAACTCTTACATAAGATGGTGATATCCTACAACGGTGGGGAGAGCACTTCAGCGATTTATATGACAATGATCCTGTCGACGCAAATTCTCACTTCATGATAACGAAGAAGATATACGACTATCAGTTAGGAAGGATATCTTGAGAATGTTTAAGAGAATGAAGACTAACAAAGCACCCGGAGAAGATAGAATTACAACTGAACTCATGCAGGCAATAGGTGATGACGGCGATAGAAGCACACTCGAAACTGATACTTAATATATGAAACCAGGAACTGCTACCAAAATCATGGGCTGTCGGTCTTATCGTACCAATCCACAAGAAGACCGACAAGAGTTCATGCGAGAACTATAGAGGAATCACACTATTGGACTTTTGCTGCAAGATCTTTACCAATATTTTCTACGAGAGACTAACCGAAGCTGCATCCAATATATTGGGAGAATTTCTTGGAGGATTTCGACCAGGCAGATCAACAGTTGAACAACTATTCCTTCGAAAATTGAACTGTGAAAAATTTTGCGAATATGTTACATCATCGACTTCAGGCAGGCCTTTGATAGTATAGATAGGAGAGCAATACCGCACGCTAATGAAGACCATTTAAGAACAGTGATCGTATATCTACGGCAAATAAAGAGTATTTTGCGCAGAGGAAAATCTTTACGTCCAAATTAGTTTCGAAAGCATGTAAACTGAACATCTGCAAGACCATAATCAGACCAACTGGTACATATGGATGCAAAACATGGGCCATGACGGCTGGCGATCAGCAGCGTCTAAGAATAAGGAGAATTTTACGGAAAATGTTGGGCTCTTTACGTGGTAATGGAAACTATATCCAAAGAGGCAATGACGAACTGCTCGAGTATGCAACGGTGAGGACATAGTAAAATGTATAAAGACGCAACGAATATGATGGGCAGGACATGTAGCACGCATGGACGATAGTAGACCATAAAAGTTAATGCTAAACTACTACATCGGAGGTACGAGAAGAAGAGGACGGCTGCGAACGAAGCTGTAATGCTATATGATTATGATAAATTGGGAAGTCTTGCCATAAATCGTTGGCTTCCTTCAAATGATGTTTAAGTTGAACTGTCACGACAAAATCGAAAAATACCATTTTTTCAATGTTTCATTGGAAAGTCTAGTAGGTTAGGTCTATGTGAGGATATATGGTACTTCAAATCCGTATAAGTACATCTTTGGAAAATTATCTAAGTATGAATGTTGTCCTAAGAACTTTTAGTGTAGCGTGAGATTTTATGAATGAAATATCGCTCCCAAGGTATTTGGATCAAATTCATTGAACACGATTCCTTATAGTTAACACATGTTGGGATTGGAAAGTATGTGAATTCTTTATTCAGAATAAAAGTTATTTTCCACTCACTGGACTCTGGATACAAGCAATTAGGACAATGGAATATCGATATATATATATATATTTTAGTAAAATGTAATCAATTGAACATATAATATAAACCGGAAAAATCAGTGATCTTCGATAGATCGATTTCTCTACATGTTCTTTTCATAGGAAGTTAGGTGTAATGGAACAGTATAAATGATCTCGTTCTATCGATATAGTTATCGCAAAGAACAATTACTCCATTGGAGTTGTAAATGATTTGATATAACCAAACGATCTATTAAGGATTACTACCAGTATCCCTTCGATCGAACTTCATTGGAGGCTTAATGATAGCATATAAATTTGTGGTGAATCATACAGTTTCATCTATACTCGATGCTCTGTTTAATTTATCGATATGCTTTGGAATGAAAACAAACTTCAAGTTGGTACGATCTCTTAATAGTAACGAGCAAATAAGATCGATTTAAATGATTACAAGATAAAATATAAACAAACATTTTAAACTTGTACAGAATATCGTAAAATATACTAAATTTCGATGAAGTAAACAAAAATTTCCTAATTTAGAAGAAAAAAACTTTTACTTACAATTAAATGAGATCTTCTTATATCGTCTGTATCCATATCTAGAATTTCATCAATATCCACATCAATGGCTTCGCTCTAAAAAACACAAAAATAAACCATAAATTTAAAATAAACACACAAATCATAATAATAAACACAGCAGAATGAAATGATGATGATTAACTTCCAAACTAAACAATAAACAATAAAATGAACAAAAAAACAAAATCATTTACAAACTATAAACAAAGACTAAAAATACAAAATACTCTCTAAATGAAATACAAATATAATAAAATAAAAGATCACTTTTAACTTACCGGCGGATCGAAGAGTTTCTGCAATTCATCGTACAACCACATCTCGACAGCCAAACGTTTACGTATTAAACTCATTTGATGTGAACCATATTTAGCGGTGAGGAACTTTTCACGACGCTCTTTAACTTCCGAACCCTTCTCATTGAAATTCACCCGTAAATTTGTTCGATTTGGTGAACGTTCACTATCGTTCATTTGTTCTAGACCGCACTGCATCTTCTTTGGTATGATTAGAGACTACAACTATAACGAAGGCGACAACTGGGTTTGTTTTGTGTGTTTCTATGAAATTTGGTTTCTTTGGGGCTATCAAAATGTATGTACCGAGAATTACTGAAGGGGAAAAGTAAATCACTTAAGCGTAGGTGGTAATAATGGTGATGGTGCTTCTGACTGCAATTTATGTTGTGGCTGGCGAGCTGCTGTTGGCTGTCACCACACACTACTTTTCTCTTTCGTCTAATGTTTATTTGTTATACTAGCTGAAAATTAAGTCTTCCGTTTGCCAAAGATGTGGGTGGTTTAAGTGTTTAATAATCCGTAACAATATTTTATTTTAAACTGTAAATTAATAAGAAATAAATTCAATTAATAATTGTTTTACAAGCAGTTTATGTGTGTAGATTTTATTAAATGATTGATCGTTTACTATATAAAATATAAAATTTTTGTTGTCTGGCTAGAGATTAACAGGGGAAAACATGTTTATCTTTTTAAAAATTGTGTTTGTATTTTTTTTTTTCGATTTAAATAAATAATCTTGTTAGGTTCTATGGTGTTTTATTAAAAACTTAGAGAGTTAAGAAGATTTTGATAAATTGAAATGATCACTAAAATCGGATCCAACATATTTAAAGTGTCCATTCACGTCAAAATTGTTGAATCTAATATAAATGACACAAATTTAGTGAATAATAAGATCCTCCTAGCGGTAATTAAGCCTGTTGTATATGAATTAAATCGAATGGATTTTATCGGGAACCATTAGATTGGATTGATCTATTATCTTTGCTATTTAAGTGGTTAGCAAGTGCGGCCTTGATTTAATTCCCATTCAGTCAACAACACCAGTTTATGTTAATACTGGTCAAGAAGTCGAAACCCAAAGACAAAGGTTAACTTTTCTCTGGAATTGATCTGCACTGAATACGAATCTGCTCTCAAGCTTTAGTTGAACATTGATGATATACATTCTCAACTGCTTCGTTTTGGACTTACGAAAACTTAATGTCAAGTTCACGATTAAATTAACGATCGTAAGTTAAAAAAGTATCAGCTGTTTCGTCACGGAACGAAACGTAAAAAATGTGCCTTCAGTCAGTGCTTCAGAGGGAATAAAGTGTCCTTCTTTCGATGGGAAATGCGAAATAGATGGGATATATCGATGTTGCTTGCAGTAATAAGTAGACGACGGATGATTGGACGTTTGGAGCTTCCCTTCTACGAATTCTGTCGCAGTTGCAAGAATTGGGGTAAAAAGGAAGCGGGCTTCCTCCTTCTCTTTGAATGCCCTGAATTAGCTATCAAGAGGAATAGAATCCTGGGTAAATACTTTATATCTAACCTAAAAAAACGAAACAGCTGATTAGCCAAGGAACGAAACGTATAAACTAATTGTACCTTCAGTTAGATTAAAGATAAAGGTCAGTGCTACAGCCGTAAAACTCTCGAAAGTACATTCCGGATTTATTAAAAGCAATATCTGCAAGTTTTCCTTCAAAAGACTGAAAATAGATGGAATAATCTGGACATATATGTAGAGAGATCAGGCTAATGTGTCCTTCTTTCAATGGGAAATGCACAAGTCTATTTATAACCCGAAATAGACATGATATATCGCAGGTATTTCCGTAATAACTGGACATTGGATGCTATGCAGACAGGCAAGGAGTTTTGCCGAATTTGTATAAATAGGAATAAAGAGAAAACAGTTTTCTGTGAATGCCTATCCCTAGCTGTTAAGAGGAATAGATTCCTGGGCAAATATACTTCGTTAAGAATCTGTGTCCAGACTCAACGACCTATTGAGATATTTTACTGCTACAGGCTGAATCTGAAACATCTGACGATTGGTAAGGTCTGGATTTTATTATATAAATCAAATATCTGTATAGATATAAAATCTTAAGAATGCTAGCTATCGCCAGCTTATTCTTCAGAATGGAATAGAGTTTGAGGCGTCGTATCTGAAAGTTATTAGTATAATGCCCTTGCTTAGATAAGTCAATGACCAAAAGGAAAGGGATTATGCGGAATTTAGTCATAAACCTTGTTGGCAAGATAATGCAATTAATTTAAAACCCCTATAACCGTTTTAGGGTTAATACCAACATAGTTTAAATTGTATTTAAATTTTCTTATTTGTTATGCGTGTATGATTCATGCCAATTTGTTTATTGTCTTGTTCATACATTTATTTCTTTCAAAAAGTTACGAACACAAAAAGCTTTAACCAAACAAAAAAGGATTCCATAAAATATAAGCTCTCTCCATTCTTTAACTGTCTATAGCCTGATTTCGGGTTTTCTGTTAATGGTTAGTTCGTTTGTACATTGGCAGTATGTCTGTCTAAACAATATGCGGATGAATCATTTTGTACGGGAGTGTGTTAAATATGCGTTGGCTGTTTTGTTTCAATGTTGTTTTTATACCCACCATCAAAAAAGATGGGGGGTATATTGATTTTGTCATTCCGTTTGTAACACATCGAAATATTGGTCATAGACCCATAAAAGTATATATATTCCGGGTCCTTATTAAATTCTAAGACGATCTAGCCATGTCCGTCCGTCTGTCCGTCCGTCTGTCCGTCCGTCCGTCCGTCTGTCTGTTGAAATCACGATAGGAACCACACGAGAGGAGCTAGACAGTTGAAATTTTGCATAAATATTTTCTATTGTTAAGGTTTGTTTGGTATTGAAAATGGGCAATATCGGTCCACTTTTTCGGATAGCCCCCATACAAGTGGACCTCCAAAAAACAGCTTCAACGGTCATAACTGCTTTAGAAGTACAAGTATATCGATGAAATTCGACATAAATAAGTTCCATATGAGCCAAAATCTTTCTACGAAATTTTTTGAGGATCGGCCCATAAATGACCCTACCCCCCACATAAGGTCCCCTTCAGAAAATGACTTTAACACTCATTACTGGCCTAAAAATTAGGGTATAGCGATAAAATTCAGTATAAGTAAGTTTCTTACGAACCAAAACCTTTTAACCAGTTTTTTTTAGGATCGGCCCATAAATGACCCTACCCTCCATATAAGGTCCCCTTCTGAAAATGACTTTAATACTCATTACTGACCCAAAATGCAAGTATAGCGATGAAATTCGACATAAATAAGTTTCATGTGAGCCAAAATCTCTCTATTAAATTTTTTGAGGATCGGTCCATAATTGACCCTACCCCTCATATAAGGTCCCCTTTAGAAAATTGCTTTAACGCTCATTACTGGTCCAAAAATGCGAGTATAGCGATGAAATTCGGTATAAGTAAGTTTCTTACGAACCGAAATCGCTCTACGAATTTTTTTTAAGATCGGCCCATAAATGACCCTACCCCCCATATAAGGTCCCCTTCTGAAAATGACTTTAACGCTCATTACTGGCTACAAAATACGAATATAGCAATAAAATTTTACACAATTAAGTTCCTCGCGAGCCAAAATCTTTTAAATAACTTTTATTATGGATAGGTCCATAATTAGCCCTTCTCCCCCTATTGGGTCCACTTCAGGAAATAGCTTTAACGCTCATTACTGTCTTAAAAATACGAGTAAAGCGATGAAATGTTACACACGTAAGTTTCTTACGAGCCAAAATCTCTGTAACAATTTTTTTTTTTGGATAGGCCTATAAGTGACCCTTCCCCCATATAAGGTCCCCCTCTGCAAATAACTATACTGCTCATTACTGGCTTAAAAATATGAATGTAGTGACGAAAATTGACGCACATAAGTTTAATGCGTGCCAAAATCTCTCCACCAAATTTAGGGAGGATCGGTCCATAATTTACCCTACCGCCCATACAAGGTCCCCTTCAGAAAATTTCTTAAACGATCATTACTGGCTTAAAAATATGATTTATGAAATACGGTTATGAAATTCGCTCCGAATTTCATGCGGAATGTGTCGGTAATTCACCCTAAACCCCTATATAAGCCCCTTTTTAAAATTACATGAACGCTAATTGCTAGCATACAAATGCGAGAACAGCGATGATATTCAATGTAAACAAGTTTTATATGAACCAAAATCAGTCTACAAAAAGTTATGAGGATAGGTCAACAATTGACCATACACCACATATGAGATCCTCTTTAGAAAATTTGATGAAGAAAACTCAGATAATTACAAGTACAGCGGTTAAAATCGACATAAAAAAGTTTATACTTAGGAACATAATTCTTCATTCCGAATTTAATGAGGACTGATTTATAACTGACCCTAGCCCCTATAAAAGGTTCCCTTCAGGAAAGAGTTTTGGTTAATAAAATACGAGTGTTCCTTATTTAAAATACGAGTATGGCGCATAAGCAAGTTCTATACAAACGAAATCTATGTACAAAATTTTATGAGTATCGGTTCATAATTGACGCTCACGGTTTAAGAATTGAAATAAAATATTTGGTTTTTAAAAATTAATATTTTGTTAGTTCAAAAGAGCTCGGTCCATAATTGTCTTAAGCCATATTCCAAACATCACCCTGATGTTTATAGGGGAGCATTCCTTTTACGGCATACGGTTTGATGGTGGGTATATGAGATTCGGCACTGCCGAATATAACACTCTTACTTGTTTTATTAACAACTGTTGGTTGACTGGCTGGCTGGTTGGTTGGTTGTATGTTTTTTTTCTTCCAAGTCTTGTTAACATACTTGGAATACTATTTGACTGATATGAATGTTGGTACTGAATGCGAGCATTACTCATTTGTGTTGTGTGCTAAGTGAAGTGTAACGTTAGGCAAATGGAATGAATGTCGATGGGTTATGGCAGTTAGATAAAAAAAAAACAGTTGAGTAAGAGAACTTTAATCGCCTCTAAATAAAAAAAATTCCAAAGGAATGAAATAATAATTTGCTAAAGAACTTATTAAATAAAAATATATAGGAATGAAATACACGTCTAGAGCGGACTGAGACAGATTTAAGTTGTTTAAACAACTTAACATTTGGCATTGTTTCAAAGGAAAACAATAAAGAGCTTATGTGAAGCTTTTGAATGATTTTTAAATCCTTTAAAAATATTTTATATAAAAGTCATCATAATTACACTTAAAAATTGCTTTCAAAATTGTAGTTTTATTTAAGAATCTTTAAGTTTAAAAAATTATTCCTAAGATCCTTTAATTATTTCAAATTTATGTGTCATTTATATATGTATGTATGTATATAGGTATTTATAAAAAATTTTATAAATCACTTAACCTTAATGTTTTAAATTAGGTATTTTGAATCCTCTGTTGAATTTTACATAAATGTATGTTTATGCCTAAATTGAATAATAAGTATTATGCCTAACTGTCATATGCAATTAAACTGTCAAATTATTGTGTCAACTCCCTAGGAAGTGTACAAAAACAGATAGTAAGTCAAATTGTATACATACATAATGTTAATGTTGAGTTCTTTAAATTTTTTTTTGCGCTGTAAACAGTACTTAGAAAGTATAATTTCTTTTACAATTACATAGTTTGAAATAAATACACACACTTTTAGTGATCACCTTAAAAAAATATATGGTCTAAGATCCATATTTCTGGATTCTTATTAGATTCTCACACGATCAAGCTAGGTCCGTCCGTTAGTCTATGGATAACACGACAGGATTCGCGAGGGAAGTACTAGATGTCTGAAATACTCAGAAATTATAGTAGGGTTAACTTGTGTCTATATTTAATCTTAGCCCCCATATAAGGTCCCCAGATATATGGCTTTAATATAAAAAAGTTACAAAGAAGAAGTATCCAATTGGACCGTTAAAGAATTGACAAACAATTTAAAATAACAGTTACAATCGAAGACACACCTGCTTAAGGTATTAAGGATCGTCCAAAAGAAGAAGAAGATGCAAGCCGATGACAAATAAGGTCTAGTAGAGCATACTTTAGAGTATTAATTGACTATCGGAGAAACTCTATTTTAAAAACAGTCCGAAGAAGTTAAGAATCTTTCGAAATAGGTAACTGCATCAGTGAGTTAATTCCGAAAGAAGGGAAATATTTCAAATACCTAACTATGTTCAATACAGATTAAATTTTGCCTGGGAATTCGTAGAAAAAGATATTTTCAAAAACGATTAAACCGATATTACCATTCGAGTAAGGTATATTATTATTCCGGAAGACGAATCAGAATGCTGATCTAACTGTTAAAGGGTGTCGCCAAAGCATTTAAATATTAGTTTAGGTTGAATAGGAGGATATTAACGAGCCTGTTGTGAAATTCGGAGTAAATTAGTCTTGACTTAAAGAAATCCATTTTCGTTACATAATTTTCTAATTAATATTCTCTAGAAATGTTACATATGGTATAATATCGCTTCCCAATTGTTTGGTGAAAGGCCTTGCATTCCGTTCATCCATTTTGTTTAAAATTCTCCAAACAATATTCCTTAGGAATGTTATATCCCATATATTATCGCTCCCGAAGCATTTGTATATAAGACCTGGCTTTGTCAGAGTCTGTGCTCTACATTCCTTACATTCCGCTCGTCCAATTTGGTGTAGTAGTGTATGTAGTATGTGTTCGTACCATCAAACTAACCTCGCAATTGCTTCCACTGAGGAGACTTCTCATTCTTCTTTCGATTCGATTGTCCATAAGATATTTTCGTAGACTATAATTTCTATTGGAAAATTGAGAACTTAAAACGTTATAAGTTTGTTGCGGAAAAGGATCGTACTATTAATGATCTTTGGTGCTTCATATATACATTTGCCCAATTCACAATCGGCGCTGTAGCGTAGTATGTCGTATTCTTTATTGTGAATTGCACAATTATGTTATATTTCAGCTACAGGGTTTATTGCTACAGAACAGAAATAAATGAATCCAACTTCTCGATTGTTGGATATTAAGAAACCTTCTCAAAATACAGTCCAGTTTATTCCACGTTTGGAAATATAGAGAAACTATAGAGCTATAGATTATTTTAATACCAATAGTATTGAGAAATAATTCGTTGTCTGAAAAATTAACATAACAGTAATAGGATATTAAAGACCTTAAGCTAATTTCTGTAATTTCATTAATTATTATGTAATTTCAATACATTATTAAACCGATTAACTTGATTTCATTCTTTTAACTATTATGCTTTCATTTTAACATTGTTACTTTTCACACAATTACTTGACATTACACTAAACAGTCAATGTACTTTAAAAATAAAAGTAACAAAAACAATAAGCACAAAAAAATTCCATGATAAACATTTTGTTATTTCTGGTTTTGAATTCAATTCTAGTGGTAATTTGATCTCATGATTTTAAACAAAAATCCAGCTAGGCTCATGGTTTGTACATACATATATCGGATTTTATTACAAATTTTGTTCAAGCTAAATAATTATGGGAATTTGTTGCGGCTGCTATTGGGTAATACCATCAACAAGTCTATAAACATGGTTAATAGACTCTACGGTGGTTACATGATATACTACAATAGCTTTGCAAAAAAGTATTTTTGTATTATTACTATTTATTTAGTAAGGAACTGTCACATTAGTTGTTGTAATATAAAACCCCAACAACTGATATAGAGGTTTTACTAAGACTCTATAACTATGTTTAAAACTATGAGCAGTTAAACTTAATCATTTAATCTTTTCTAAACAATTAAATTCTGTTAAGAGTGTTGTTGTTTTTGTTTTTTTTTTTTGCTTTATCTAATATCTATTGTTTACTCTATTACTGCTCAATCTAGGGTGGGAGTTTCTTCTTTTAACTATTGTTTTAGCTAACAGTGTTACAGGTATTCATAATTGTTGTTTGTTATAATATTATTAAATAATTATTGTATAACACTATTAAGTTGTGTTTTACATTATAAATCTATGTTGATCAGTGAGCAAAACAACAGCAACAGTAGAAGTTCATAGCAGCTGTTCAGTGTTTATGTTTTAAATTCCCATCACACAGAACAATTTAAAATAATAATTTTTCAACACAATTTACGATGATGTTTAAGATATAAAACATGAAATATTGTTACACTTTAGAAACTACTTTAACGTAATTTAAGTGGTGATGATGTTTTATAAAAAAAATTTACATATAAATTTGTTTGGAAAATAACATTTTTTTATAGAAATAAACGTGTATAATTAGAATAGAGTGAAGTGAAAGAGAAGCAGGAACAAAGTGAGCAAAAACCTATGAAACTGTTTTATACATTTTTATAAAATGTGAGACTTTTCCTTAAGTGTATACTTCTTTTAAAATAAAAAATAACTAAAAACATTTAAAACATCCCAGCAAAAACTTTAATTACCATATAAGGAGTTAAAATTTTTATAAATAATTCAAAAAAATAGTCATTGTAAATCATATGAAAAAACTGCTTTTATAGCCTCATAGGCAAGATAACTAAGGAATTAGAAAGTATTTATATAACACATTATTGGTCAGATCTTATTAAACTACTTCTATGTAATCTAGACGATATGTAGTAGTCATTCAAAAGACATTACCCAGTATTTGCTAGGTTGTTAGCAACAATATGTATGCATCAATAACATACAACGTGTGTAAATTTAATTTAAAATTGTTGCAACAGCAAAAGGGAAAAGGGGGAGACCCTTAAACAAAAACTCCTTAGCTTCTCAAGTGTATGTATGTTACATACAAATTATGAGCAAAACTGATTTCATAAATCATGAATTATTTTGTAACAACAAACTGTATTTAATAATAATGTTCAATACACTGTTAGCAATAAGAATAACGTAAACTTCAGCTCAAGTTGAGAGAAACTTATTCACAAACATATTGTAATATTTCGTACTATACAACTCGCCTATCGATCAAATTATGTAAGAATGATCCTTGATTGACTGACATCACCTTAGTTTAGTCCCCTACGCGTATAAACAATGTATAAAGAAGCAAAGTGCTTCTGGAATATCTAGTCTATAATGCAGTCTACAGTCTAGTCTACAGTCTAGTCTATAGTCTAGTCTACAGTCTAGTCTATAGTCTAGTCTATAGTCTAGTCTATAGGCTAGTCTATAGTCTAGTCTATAGTCTAGTCTATAGTCTAGTCTATAGTCTAGTCTATAGTCTAGTCTATAGTCTAGTCTATAGTCTAGTCTATAGTCTAGTCTATAGTCTAGTCTATAGTCTAGTCTATAGTCTAGTCTATAGTCTAGTCTAGTCTATAGTCTAGTCTAGTCTATAGTCTAGTCTAGTCTAGTCTATAGTCTAGTCTAGTCTAGTCTATAGTTTAGTCTATAGTCTAGTCTATAGTCTAGTCTATAGTCTAGTCTATAGTCTAGTCTATAGTCTAGTCTATAGTCTAGTCTATAGTCTAGTCTATAGTCTAGTCTATAGTCTAGTCTATAGTCTAGTCTATAGTCTAGTCTAGTCTAGTCTAGTCTATAGTCTAGTCTATAGTCTAGTCTATAGTCTAGTCTATAGTCTAGTCTATAGTCTAGTCTATAGTCTAGTCTATAGTCTAGTCTATAGTCTAGTCTATAGTCTAGTCTATAGTCTAGTCTATAGTCTAGTCTATAGTCTAGTCTATAGTCTAGTCTATAGTCTAGTCTATAGTCTAGTCTATAGTCTAGTCTATAGTCTAGTCTATAGTCTAGTCTATAGTCTAGTCTATAGTCTAGTCTATAGTCTAGTCTATAGTCTAGTCTATAGTCTAGTCTATAGTCTAGTCTATAGTCTAGTCTATAGTCTAGTCTATAGTCTAGTCTATAGTCTAGTCTATAGTCTAGTCTATAGTCTAGTCTATAGTCTAGTCTATAGTCTAGTCTATAGTCTAGTCTATAGTCTAGTCTATAGTCTAGTCTATAGTCTAGTCTATAGTCTAGTCTATAGTCTAGTCTATAGTCTAGTCTATAGTCTAGTCTATAGTCTAGTCTATAGTCTAGTCTATAGTCTAGTCTATAGTCTAGTCTATAGTCTAGTCTATAGTCTAGTCTATAGTCTAGTCTATATAGTCTAGTCTATAGTCTAGTCTATAGTCTAGTCTATAGTCTAGTCTATAGTCTAGTCTATAGTCTAGTCTATAGTCTAGTCTATAGTCTAGTCTATAGTCTAGTCTATAGTCTAGTCTATAGTCTAGTCTATAGTCTAGTCTATAGTCTAGTCTATAGTCTAGTCTATAGTCTAGTCTATAGTCTAGTCTATAGTCTAGTCTATAGTCTAGTCTATAGTCTAGTCTATAGTCTAGTCTATAGTCTAGTCTATAGTCTAGTCTATAGTCTAGTCTATAGTCTAGTCTATAGTCTAGTCTATAGTCTAGTCTATAGTCTAGTCTATAGTCTAGTCTATAGTCTAGTCTATAGTCTAGTCTATAGTCTAGTCTATAGTCTAGTCTATAGTCTAGTCTATAGTCTAGTCTATAGTCTAGTCTATAGTCTAGTCTATAGTCTAGTCTATAGTCTAGTCTATAGTCTAGTCTATAGTCTAGTCTATAGTCTAGTCTATAGTCTAGTCTATAGTAGTCTAGTCTATAGTCTAGTCTATAGTCTAGTCTATAGTCTAGTCTATAGTCTAGTCTATAGTCTAGTCTATAGTCTAGTCTATAGTCTAGTCTATAGTCTAGTCTATAGTCTAGTCTATAGTCTAGTCTATAGTCTATAGTCTAGTCTATAGTCTAGTCTATAGTCTAGTCTATAGTCTAGTCTATAGTCTAGTCTATAGTAAAGTCTAGTCTAGTCTATAGTAAAGTCTATAGTCTAGTCTATAGTCTAGTCTATAGTCTAGTCTATAGTCTAGTCTATAGTCTAGTCTATAGTCTAGTCTATAGTCTAGTCTATAGTCTAGTCTATAGTCTAGTCTATAGTCTAGTCTATAGTCTAGTCTATAGTCTAGTCTATAGTCTAGTCTATAGTCTAGTCTATAGTCTAGTCTATAGTCTAGTCTATAGTCTAGTCTATAGTCTAGTCTATAGTCTAGTCTATAGTCTAGTCTATAGTCTAGTCTATAGTCTAGTCTATAGTCTAGTCTATAGTGTAGTCTATAGTGTAGTCTATAATCTAGTCTATAGTCTAATCTATAGTCTTGTCTATAGTCTAGTCTATAGTCTAGTCTATAGTCTAGTCTATAGTCTAAATAAAATATTTAATTACACCCAAAATGGGCTTGATTTGAGCACAATTCGTACTTGATTTTTAGAATTCATAAAATGTTAGCAAAATAGGAAATTCATTAAAATACATTATTCAATATGTTGATATCATTATCTGAAAAGATTCTGGAATATTCCTTTGGATTTAATTCATAGTCAGATCCCTTGATTATAAAAACACCTAAAGCACTGACTGATCTCTTATGCATAGGATGTTTGCTTCTTAAGCAACCTCAACTATCCTATCAAATATTTCTTCTAACTTTGCTCTAACAATTATAATTTTTTCACATCAAAACAACTGTTACCCTCTTAATAAAACCTGGAGAGATATGATTGTCTTATAGCCAACACAATACAATTTTGCATAAATATGTAATTTGTATGTTGTTTATTTATAATTGTGGCAACCTGAGTCTCTGAGCCAAATGTAAGCAAAAGAACAAAAAACTAGAGAAACACAGAAAATAAATTGCCGCATTAATAACAAACTACTAAACATCATACTAATAATCATAATAATATAAACAATGCATGCAACATGTTGCATGTTAATTCAAACTTCAATTTATGAAACTCATATGCAAGCATATAAAAAATAGTGTATTTATGTACGACTATGTATATGAATGTCTCTCTTAACAGTTTTAGAGGAATTTTCTTTTATTTTTGTAACTCTAGTATGAAAAGTTAAGTTTGTTTTTATTTAAAAATTTAATTTCAGCTGACGAAAGTCTTGAGAAATAATAGTTTTTGCCTAACTCTATAATTACGAGTACCAATAGTTTTTCTGCACTTTAAATGCAAAAATATAATTCATACAAATCGTAACTACATACATATATTTAGAAGGTGGTTTTTTTAACGTGTAACGATGCAGAAATTTCCGGGATACGGTTTATTGTTGTTGTTTTCACAGTGTTTATATTTTGTTTTAACAAAATTTTATAAACACAGGTGGTTTCTTGAGCGTGTGTTTTTTATTTAATACAAAGGTGTTTATGCGAAATAGCCCATATTTATAAATGTTGCAATTAATCATAATCAATTTGTGTTTGGCTTTAGTTTGTTTCATGTGAAAATTGTTGATAAAATTATTGTAAATGGAAGGGCATTTTTTAAGAAAGATCTCACAATATTTGTTATTTAGGACTTATTTGTAGACTACAGATCAGACAATAGGCCAGACTATAGTTCTGGCTAAAAACTAGAGGATATACTTGACTATAGTCCATATAGACTAGATACTAGAATATAGCTCAGACTATAAACCAGACTATAGACTAGTATGGGCCACAGTTTAATTTGCGGTCTGGACTATTTATAGTATAGTATATTTGGACTAAAGTGCAGACTATTTTTTGGAGTATAATATAGTCCATAGTCTGGACCATAGTATAGTCTATAGAATGAACTATAGTATAGTCTATAGTCTGGACTATAGTATAGTCTATAGTCTGGACTATAGTATAGTCTATAGTCTGGACTATAGTATAGTCTATAGTCTGGACTATAGTATAGTCTATAGTCTGGACTATAGTATAGTCTATAGTATAGTCTTTAGTCTGGACTATAGTATAGTCTATAGTATAGTTTTTAGTCTGGACTATAGTATAGTCTATAGTCTGGACTATAGTATAGTCTATAGTCTGGACTATGGTATAGTCTATAGTCTGGACTATGGTATAGTCTATAGTCTGGACTATAGTATAGTCTATAGTCTGAACTATAGTATAGTCTATAGTCTGGACTATAGTATAGTCTAAAGTCTGTACTAAAGTATAGTCTATAGTCTGGACTATAGCATAGTCTATAGTCTGGACTTTAGTATAGTCTATTGTCTGGACTTTAGTATAGTCTATAGTCTGGACTATAGTATAGTCTATAGTCTGGACTATAGTATAGTCTATAGTCTGGACTATAGTATAGTCGATAGTCTGAACTATAGTATAGTCGATAGTCTGGACTATAGTATAGTCGATAGTCTGGACTATAATATAGTCTATAGTCTGGACTATAGTATAGTCGATAGTCTGGACTATAGTATAGTCTATAGTCTGGACTATAGTATAGTCGATAGTCTGGAATATAGTATAGTCGATAGTCTGGATTATAGTATAGTCTATAGTATATAGTATAGTCTGGACTATAGTATAGTCTATAGTCTGGAATATAGTATAGTCTATAGTCTGGACTATAGTATAGCCTATAGTTTGGACTATAGTATAGTCTATAGTCTGGAATATAGTATAGTCTATAGTCTGGTCTAGTCTATAGTCTGGTCTATAGTCTGGACTATAGTAACGTCTATAATCTGAACTATAGTATAGTCTATAAACTGGACTATAGTATAGTCTCGACTATAGTATAGTCTATAGTCTCGACTATAGTATAGTCTATAGTCTGGACTATAGTATAATCTTGACTAAAATCTAGTATATATCTAGTCTGTAATCTGGACAATATTCTGGTTTATAGTTCGGACTATAATCTAGTTTATATCTGGACTATAATCTAGTCTTTACATCAGTATAGTCTATAGACTGGTCTGCGGTTTGGTCTATAGAGCAGTCTATAGTATGGACTATAGTATATTGGCATAAATTTCATCTAGTCTACTAGATAAAATTTAATTTGGGACTAATGTCTAGTCTATAGTGTCAAATCTACGGCTTGGGCTATAGTATGGTCTGTAGTCAGGACTATGGTCTAGTCCGTAGTCTATAATGTAGACTATTGTCTGGACTCTGGTCTGTAATCTTGAATATAGTCTATACTCTGGACTATAGTCTAGTCTGTAGTCTGTATTACAGTCTGGTCTTAGTCCTGATTACTGTCTAGTCTTCAGTAATTAATATTAAGCCTCTAGTCTGGCAGCAGCAAGACTTTCCCTTTTATTTTGAATATAAAATTCATAGTAAAATTTACATTCAATAAAGCATCAACAGTTTTAAAGTGAATTAATTAATATTTGAAAGCTTTTAATATCCTTAATGCCTAATTATTTTTCCCAATTAGGTTCTTAGAAATCAATTAAGCTTAAAAGAACATAAAATTCTGTGTAATTAATTTGTAGAGTAAAAATTGTAATATTACAATAAATTTTTGAAATTACAAGATTATTTTTGCAAATAAATTTAAAATTCATGAGAGCTTAAATAAAATCAACAAGAAAATATAATTAAATTTGAGTTAAGGCATATTAAATATTCAATAACTTTTACACACAAAAACATTATTAATTTAATAATATTCCGAAAGGATGCCATTTACATATATACATACATATTAATGAAATAGCTTTGTATAACAATAGTAAGAGGGCTGGTGATGAGGTGCAGAAGTGGAGCTGCTATAGACAAAACTAAGTAAAACACTTGAACAAAGAAAAAAAAAAACAACAAAAATTAAATCAAATAATACTTGAAACTTATACACGAGAGGTAAATAAAAACGGAAATTGCCTTCATGACCCAAATATATTGTTGATTTTAATTTGTTGATATATTGACAACACTGCAAAAAAAAAAAAAAACGAATACAAAATAATACTCTGGTCAAACTGCCGCACACATGCACACACTATTAAACAAACACATATAATCGTATTTAAAACATGTATACAGGATGTTGTATAAAATTTAATGAGAGAAGGATCAGTAGAGTGTGATATAAATAGGGAGATTGAGATAAAACAACAATGGCAGGAAATAAATAAGTGTTGGTTTTTCGGAAAATGGATGCGAAATGTTGTTTTTGAGAGTGTGTATGAGAGGCAGACGGGGTTCAAGTATTGTTGGTTTTTATATGTATGAAAGGATGTTCTTCATACGAAAGCATACGCATTTCTATATATTAACAATGTATATGTTGCAGCTTTTCCCAAAGTATATTTGGTAGGATAACTACCGGATATAAAAATAACCAAATATTTTGTTTGTATATGAGAGTATACTTTACTAAACAAACGAAACATATAAAACTCATTGTTAATTTGTCAGGATTGAATTGTTCAGTTTCCTCTTTCTCTTCTGTTGAAATGCCTGCGAGAAGAGCTTTTAGTGTGAAAGCTAAAATTTAAAAAATATCCTGTTTTAACAATTCCAATTTAATTCCACTTCTTCTAACTTGTTTCCTTTTCGAACTACATACATATATAATTATATTTTGTGTTTTTTTTTTTTTGCATTCCCACCAGGTTGTTAGTAAAAGTTGCCAAACTTTTGCTCTCTTTACCTTTTTTGTATAAATATTTGAACATTTTCTGTTTAAGGGTTTGTTTTAGTTAATGCAAACAAATCTTTTTAGTACTTAATTGAAAGTGGAACAAGGATAATCTGTTAGGTAATTTGTAACTGGCAGTATTACAAATATAATCTATAATTGGTTTTTGGCTTTAGCCAAAATGTTATTTTTATAAGAATTTTTGCAAAAAATAGCTTAATAAAACTAACAAATAACCACTTGTCAATAGTGTAATGCTAGAAAATGGAGTCCTTTCGTCTCTACTTGACTGTTTTGCGCTCTATGAACTAACACATTAACTGCTACAAATCGATTTAATAAGTTATTTTCAGTTGACAGATTTTATTTTATTTGTTGATTTAATCTTTTGAGAACATCTGTGTTGCAAATTTTAGGAAAATAATATAAAAAACAAGTAGTTTATTTTTGCAATGATTAGTTATATGTATCTGCAGTAATAAACCTAAATTTAGGCTTATTTTGCAGGTAATTGTTTGCAGAAAAGAAAACAAAATGGCGGTTTGTATAATTTTTGGAGAAAGAAAATCTTTACCTTCAACCACCCTCATTTAAATAATTGAAATTTTGATTTAATAGATAGAGATTTATTTGAAACAAGTGCCTGGTCCATTATGTTATTCCTGACCAGACAAAGGTGTGCAGGTCTATTGAGTCTTTGTCCGTTGGATTACTACACTGTCTACTACCTTCTCGCCTGTTTTGTCTTGGCTACCTTGCGTAAGATGGCGCACAGTGGGGCAGAATCGAAATTTTTTGGAAATAAATCTGGCATTTCTAAACGGCTGATTCGATCGGGATAAAATTGGCGTGAGCGTAGCCAAGGAGTATTCGAGTTTAAGTTTTGAAGATGAACCCCGCAGATGCCCCAGGGACGGCGCTGTGGAGGCTCAAAGTAGGGTACCTACGACATGTAAAATTTTTAAACTCGTGCCATTTTTTTGTTTTTTGACATACTACTTATCTCTTATAATATCTGAGTTATAGGCATTTAAAAATTTAGTGATACAAAATTTACCATACCTTGGTCTGCCTTTTTTTGAATACCGGGCGTAATTTTGGACCAAATGGACTCAATAGTTAGACAACAAAATTTCCAATAATATACAAAAAATTTCAGATCAATATCATTTACAGATCCAAAAATATACGTTTTTTAATTTAAAAATTCAAAAAATTTTAGATTTTTGCCGTTTTTTGCCAAAAATGTGTCTTAACTCTTTTATTAATAAAATAAAATTTTCTTTAAGAACATATAACAATTTTATAGTTTTCTAAAAGGTATCTTTACGCAGAACGCTTTGGCGTAAAAAACTTGTCCTATTTTTTGAAAATGTTGCCACTGCGTCCTTCCGAATATGACCTATTTTTTATCAAAACTTCAACTTTGGGCGACATGTTCTAAAATCCCAAAGCTGGGATCAGAAAACTGAAAGCAGTTTTGGAAACTTCAATATGTTTTCTATTTACTCCAAAAGTATTTTCCCAGCCCTGAAAGAAATGTGGACCCTATGGGCAAAAAAGTAAAAAATCCCATTTTTGGGATTTTCATTCCTATTTTTGGGAATTGCGGGATGCCCTTTGACCTTTTCAATTTTTTTTTGCATTTTCTTATTTGAAATGACAAATTTAACGAGCGTTGAAAATTTCATTGAGTTTTGTTCATAAATAAAGATTTTGTCTTATATTACATATTTGTTAAATTTCTAAAACTATGATTTATATCAAAATTTTAATAGGGTCTCAGATAGCTACAACAATTTAGTCCATATTTATCCCTTAATATCATTTTTTAGTTAGATATGGAAATTCTCGACCCTTTACAAAAAATTTCAAGCGGGCCTCACCCACCCGTTTACCTAGAATAAGTGTGTCGTATGTTTTTCTCTTATGAGTGTGTCGAATGAATGATAAGTGTGCTGGGTAGAATGATGATGTATGAAAGGTATCATATACAAATGATACCATTGAATTTTCCTTCCTTGTTCAGATATGTTCAGAGTAAACTCTGTTCATATCAGAATTACCACAGTGTGTCACTGTGAGTAAGAACAAAGTCTAGGCTTATTTGATTGGATTCGTACTTTGGTTTATCGGTTACGTCTCTAGGTGCTGTTGCCAAATCAACAGAGGCCATCCCATCTGCGTGGTTGTAAATGGAAGTGATGTTCTACATCTCGGAAGTTAAGCAACGGGGCACCAATGGTCAGAGATTAGATAGCTCAAGTACTTGAGCAAAGTGCACGTATATTAGACCGGCATCCATATACGTAAATTGCCACCTAAGTGTAACAAACACAATGGGACGGTGGTGGGTCGTCACAAAGCTCACCCAGTGGTTGAAAAAGACCACCGTGAGATATTAATTCTTCGACATTAATTCCTCCGAGGTTGATTTAGCTGGCTTGCTGACCTTGAAAATTGCTGTTTTGGTTTTGTCCTGCTATCATCAATATGATCTTCTATCCTCTTATGTGCCCCTGGCCTTTCCTGGAATGAAATCATAACTAGGGAAGGTCTTCTTAATCTATACGCCTCCCTGGGTACACACTTTTCGACAAATTTTCAATTTTAAGAAAAATTTCGTTAATTATTCTATTTAGAACAAATTTTTTTCGTTGAATTTTCTATTTGGAGAAAATTTTTGAATAATTTCTTATTTTGGGAATATTTTCGATATTTTTTTTTTTAAATTTGGATAAATTTTTATTTAGAAAATTTTCAATAAATTGTTATTTAGAAAATTTTCAATAAATTTTTATTTAGAAAATTTTCAATAAATTTTTATTTAGAAAATTTTCGATAAATTTTTTTAAAAAATTTTCGATAAATTTTTTTAAAAAATTTTCGATAAATTTTTAAAAAAAAAATTTTATTTAGAAATTTGTTCAAAAAATTTTATTTAGAAAATTTTCGATAAATATTTAATTAAATGGATAAAATTTTCTATAAATTTCAATTCTAGAGAAAATTTCGATAAATTTTCTATTTATTTCGATATTTCGATGAATATTTATTTAGATAAAATTTTCGATAAACTTCCTATTTAGAGAAATATGGAAAAAAACACAAGTTTTAACTCTATTCCCACATTTATAAAAAACATATTTTTTCTAAACCATTTATTTTCTTTGTTGTTTTTAATTGCAAATCACACACTAAAAAAACAAAAGTATTTTTGTTAAAAATAAAAAAATCTGCATATTAATTTTAACTAGAAAATAGAAAGAGAAAAAAGACAGAAAAAAGAACAAAAGACAGCATTAAAATAAACTTTTCTATTGATGTTTTTGATTTCAATTTCAATGCCACTTCTACATTTAAAATTTATATGAATTTTCTAAATTTGTACAAAAGATTCATTCAGCTGCAGAGTTCGCTTTGTGAAACAAATAAATTGCAGTTCATTAATCTTTAAATGGCATTTGTATATGAGTTTTAGTTTAATTGTTGTTTTAAGTTTTTATTTCAGCTTTTGTGGTTTTATAATTTGAAATAATTTGCTTTTTAAATTCTCATCTAAATATGGTTAAAATATCACACAATTTAGATAAACTATATAAGCAAAAATGGTTAAACAATTTTCTATGAAGGTGTTATTTTTTTATTATAATTTGTTATTGTTGTTTGAAATTAAATTACTTCACACTACTTTTTATGGATTTAAAAAAAATGTATACAATATGTTGGTTGTAATGGTGCTAAATATGGTTGCAAATAAATTAATTAAATTGAAATTTTAAGACCATGAAATTGAACTAATTTAAATAATTATAGTTCGAAGTGAAGTATGCTGTAGCAAACAGATAGAAAAATATGAACAAAGACATAACAGCGACACATTTTATAGTCTATAGTCTAGTATATAATCTAATATATAGTCTAGTCTATGGTCTAGTCTATATTCTAGTCTATTGTTTAGTCTATAGTCTAGTCTATAGTCTAGTCTATAGACTAGACTATAGACTAGACTGTAGACTAGACTATAGACTAGACTATAGACTAGACTATAGACTAGACTATAGTCTAGTCTAGTCTAGTCTATAGTCTAGTCTATAGTCTAGTCTATAGTCTAGTCTATAGTCTAGTCTATAGTCTAGTCTATAGTCTAGTCTATAGTCTAGTCTATAGTCTAGTCTATAGTCTAGTCTATAGTCTAGTCTATAGTCTAGTCTATAGTCTAGTCTATAGTCTAGTCTATAGTCTAGTCTATAGTCTAGTCTATAGTCTAGTCTATAGTCTAGTCTATAGTCTAGTCTATAGTCTAGTCTATAGTCTAGTCTACAGTCTAGTCTATAGTCTAGTCTATAGTCTAGTCTATAGTCTAGTCTATAGTCTAGTCTATAGTCTAGTCTATAGTCTAGTCTATAGTCTAGTCTATAGTCTAGTCTATAGTCTAGTCTATAGTCTAGTCTATAGTCTAGTCTATAGTCTAGTCTATAGTCTAGTCTATAGTCTAGTCTATAGTCTAGTCTATAGTCTAGTCTATAGTCTAGTCTATAGTCTAGTCTATAGTCTAGTCTATAGTCTAGTCTATAGTCTAGTCTATAGTCTAGTCTATAGTCTAGTCTATAGTCTAGTCTATAGTCTAGTCTATAGTCTAGTCTATAGTCTAGTCTATAGTCTAGTCTATAGTCTAGTCTATAGTCTAGTCTATAGTCTAGTCTATAGTCTAGTCTATAGTCTAGTCTATAGTCTAGTCTATAGTCTAGTCTATATAGTATAGTCTTAGTCTAGTCTATAGTCTAGTCTATAGTCTAGTCTATAGTCTAGTCTATAGTCTAGTCTATAGTCTAGTCTATAGTCTAGTCTATAGTCTAGTCTATAGTCTAGTCTATAGTCTAGTCTATAGTCTAGTCTATAGTCTAGTCTATAGTAGTCTATAGTCTAGTCTATAGTCTAGTCTATAGTCTAGTCTATAGTCTAGTCTATAGTCTAGTCTATAGTCTAGTCTATAGTCTATAGTCTATAGTCTAGTCTATAGTCTAGTCTATAGTCTAGTCTATAGTCTAGTCTATAGTCTAGTCTATAGTCTAGTCTATAGTCTAGTCTATAGTCTAGTCTATAGTCTAGTCTATAGTCTAGTCTATAGTCTAGTCTATAGTCTAGTCTATAGTCTAGTCTATAGTCTAGTCTATAGTCTAGTCTATAGTCTAGTCTATAGTCTAGTCTATAGTCTAGTCTATAGTCTAGTCTATAGTCTAGTCTATAGTAGTCTATAGTCTAGTCTATAGTCTAGTCTATAGTCTAGTCTATAGTCTAGTCTATAGTCTAGTCTATAGTCTAGTCTATAGTCTAGTCTATAGTCTAGTCTATAGTCTAGTCTAGTATAGTCTATAGTCTAGTCTATAGTCTAGTCTATAGTAGTCTATAGTCTAGTCTATAGTCTAGTCTATAGTCTAGTCTATAGTCTAGTCTATAGTCTAGTCTATAGTCTAGTCTATAGTCTAGTCTATAGTCTAGTCTCTATAGTCTAGTCTATAGTCTAGTCTATAGTCTAGTCTATAGTCTAGTCTATAGTCTAGTCTATAGTCTAGTCTATAGTCTAGTCTATAGTCTAGTCTATAGTCTAGTCTATAGTCTAGTCTATAGTCTAGTCTATAGTATAGTCTATAGAGTAGTCTATAGTCTAGTCTATAGTAGTCTATAGTCTAGTATAGTCTAGTCTATAGTCTAGTCTATAGTCTAGTCTATAGTCTAGTGTATAGTCTAGTCTATAGTCTAGTCTATAGTCTAGTCTATAGTCTAGTCTATAGTCTAGTCTATAGTCTAGTCTATAGTCTAGTCTATAGTCTAGTGTATAGTCTAGTCTATAGTCTAGTCTATAGTCTAGTGTATAGTCTAGTCTATAGTCTAGTCTATAGTCTAGTCTATAGTCTAGTCTATAGTCTAGTCTATAGTCTAGTCTATAGTCTAGTCTATAGTCTAGTCTATAGTCTAGTCTATAGTCTAGTCTATAGTCTAGTCTATAGTCTAGTCTATAGTCTAGTCTATAGTTAGTCTATAGTCTAGTCTATAGTCTAGTCTATAGTCTAGTCTATAGTCTAGTCTATAGTCTAGTCTATAGTCTAGTCTATAGTCTAGTCTATAGTCTAGTCTATAGTCTAGTCTATAGTCTAGTCTATAGTCTAGTCTATAGTTAGTCTATAGTCTAGTATAGTCTAGTCTATAGTCTAGTCTATAGTCTAGTCTATAGTCTAGTCTATAGTCTAGTCTATAGTCTAGTCTATAGTCTAGTCTTAGTCTATTCTCTAGTATAGTCTATAGTCTAGTTATAGTCTCGTCTATAGTCTAGTCTATAGTCTAGTCTATCGTCCGTTATAGTCTAGTCTATAGTATAGTCATATCTAGTCTATAGTCTAGTCTATAGTCTAGTCTATAGTCTAGTCTTTAGCTAGTCTATAGTTCTAGTCTATGTCTAGTCTATAGTTAGTCTATAGTATAGTCTATAGTCTAGTCTATAGTCTAGTCTATAGTCTAGTCTATAGTCTATAGTCTATAGTCTAGTCCTAGTATAGTCTATGTCTAGTCTAGTTATAGTCTAGTCTATAGTCTAGTCTATAGTCTAGTCATAGTCTAGTCTATAGTCTAGTCTATAGTCTAGTCTATAGTCTAGTCTATAGTCTAGTCTATAGTCTAGTCTATAGTCTAGTCTATAGTCTAGTCTATAGGTCTAGTCTATATCTTCATAGTCTAGTCTATAGTCTAGTCTATAGTCTAGTGCTATAGTCTAGTCTATAGTCATAGTCTATAGTCTCGTCTATAGTCTAGTCTAGTCTAGTCTATAGTCTATCTAGTCTAGTCTATAGTCTAGTCTATAGTCTAGTCTATAGTCTAGTCTATAGTCTAGTCTATAGTCTAGTCTATAGTCTAGTCTATAGTCTAGTCTATAGTCTAGTCTATAGTCTAGTCTATAGTCTAGTCTATAGTCTAGTCTATAGTCTAGTCTATAGTCTAGTCTATAGTCTAGTCTATAGTCTAGTCTATAGTCTAGTCTATAGTCTAGTCTATAGTCTAGTCTATAGTCTAGTCTATAGTCTAGTCTATAGTCTAGTCTATAGTCTAGTCTATAGTCTAGTCTATAGTCTAGTCTATAGTCTAGTCTATAGTCTAGTCTATAGTCTAGTCTATAGTCTAGTCTATAGTCTAGTCTATAGTCTAGTCTATAGTCTAGTCTATAGTCTAGTCTATAGTCTAGTCTATAGTCTAGTCTAGTCTAGTCTATAGTCTAGTCTATAGTCTAGTCTATAGTCTAGTCTATAGTCTAGTCTAGTAGTATAGTCTAGTCTATAGTCTAGTCTATAGTCTAGTCTATAGTCTAGTCTATAGTCTAGTCTATAGTCTAGTCTATAGTCTAGTCTATAGTCTAGTCTATAGTCTAGTCTATAGTCTAGTCTATAGTCTAGTCTATAGTCTAGTCTATAGTCTAGTCTATAGTCTAGTCTATAGTCTAGTCTATAGTCTAGTCTATACTCTAGTCTATAGTCTAGTCTATAGTCTAGTCTATAGTCTAGTCTATAGTTTAGTCTATAGTTTAGTCTATAGTCTAGTCTGTAGTCTAGTCTGTAGTTTAGTCTGTAGTCTAGTCTATAGTTTAGTCTAGTCTATAGTCTATTCTTTAGTATAGTCTACTGTCAGTCTATAGTCTATACATTGTCTAACCTATAGTTCAGTCTGCATTGTAGTCTATAGTCAGGTCTATATTCTAATTTATAGTCTGTGGTGTAGTCAAGTTTATAGCGTCCAAAGTGGATGCTATTTTACTTGAATTCAAATATATGAAATTTTCACTCAAATAGTTTAATTGTGAAAGTTTTCTTATCACTTAGAACAGCCGCTGACCCCTGAGATGCGATATGTTAGCTTGACATGCAAGTGTTTCAAAATTTTCATAATTTTTTCCAATCTTTTTAATATTACTTAATTAAATTGCTGCTTAACATTTAAGTATTTAGCGGCGACATTTCCTTTAAATCTTGAGTGTAATTAATTATGTTTAAAATGTGTATATGATTACAAAATTGTATAATAAATTACTTAATTATTTCCAAATCATTACCAAAATATAAACATTTTTCTTAAGTATACAATTTAAATATATAGAAAAAAAAAACAAATAGCAGAACATTTGTTAAGTAGAGAGTAGGCTGAAATCTGGAGGTTAGAAACGACTAAGGGGAATGCTTTAACAAAAAGTATAGAAACTATTTATGTATATTAAGGGTAACAAGTGGCTGAAGAAAATAGAAAAAATATTTTAATATTGCTAGCAACAACTTACATGTTGCTAAACATGTCGTTTCATAATCTATCATATAAATTTTAGTAAAATAAAGCAATAATAGAGTAATTATACATATACATTTATGTTGCTAAACACGTTTCTCTTGAAATTAAATAAATAAAGCTTGAACTGTTGCTAGCAACATGTTGCTTGAAACTAAATCTAGATTAAATCAGTTTAAAATAGAACTATTGAAATCAGAGTCCAAACTGTTTACACCATTGTTAATACCTTGCCTTTAACTATAGCGCCTACAAAATTCTTCACTAGCAACACCAAAAAAAACACAAAAACACAGAAAATGGAAAGAAAAGGAAATTGTTATTGTATGTCATAACAATGGCTATAACAGCAACTGCTGCAGCAATAGCAAGTCAACAACATTATTCATATACTATGACTCGATTCCAACTAAATAAATGTTCTTTGTGTTTTGAAGAAAAGAAATTTAAAAAAGAAACAAAATAAAATAGTTGTTTTTATGTGTATGAAAAAAGAGAGAGAAAAATATTTAGTAGCTTTAACCAAATGTCTTATACATTTGAAATATTTCAGCTAGTTTTGACTTGTTTATGAGCACAGTGCAACGAAGCAGAAAAAAAGTGTTGGACAAAGAAATATGTGAAATAAAGAAACATGAAAAACAAGTTGTTTGTTGTTCAGAAACTTCTTGAGGTGCAAATAATTTCAGTTAGCAACATGTTGCTATGATATGAAAGATTTAATAATTTATGAAATTTGATGAAAATAGAAACATAAGTCAGTAACATCTTATTAACATCACTATTTCATTTAATAACCAGATATACATAAATATAATTGAAAATTTTTTGAAAAACTTGTTGCTAAATGTTGCTAAATATTTTTAATCCTGCAACATGTTGCTACAGTTAAAATGCTAAAAACAAATCGCTTTAAATTCTAAAATTTGAATATATTTAGATCATATTTTCTCCAGCAACAATTTTATAATTTTTCAAAATAATATAAATACAACTCTTTGAAATGTTGAAAGAAATTTCTTATTTTTCTACAAATTATTTAAATTCTCTTCCTAAACACTGTCAATATTAACATCATCAACATTTTTTATACATATTCATATACAAAATTCTTGACAATTGCATACTTATTAAAAAAAAATATTTCATACATTTCATAGCTCTTTTTCATGTTTCTTTCGTTTTTAATAAAAATAGTTTTATTTCTTATTCAAGCGCACAAAAACCAAAAAAAACAAGAAATATTTGGCTTCTTTTTGGTTGCATCTGTCAGAAATTTTTTTGAAAATTTTCCTTTTTATAGTGGGTTTATGGGGGCATGAAATGTTTATAATGATGACGTTGAATGAGGCAACGACAAAAGACAAACACCAAGTAAAATCTACCAAAACAAGTGGAGAGTATAGAAAATGTTTATAAATAAATTATTTTGTCATCATTTAAAATCTGTGTGCTGTGTGTGTGTACACAGTTAACAAATTATACAAGTTTTGAAATAAGAGAAAGAAGAAAAAATTATTCAAATATTTGACAATTGTTGTGTACAATTTATTTTCTTAATTTGTAGATAGCATGGACTGATATTATATACATATTGGGAAAGTTTGGAACAAAAGTTCAAACTAACATTTTCTTAGTGACTTTGTTATGAAAACTTGATTTAAATAAATATTTTAGTAAACAATATAGTTTTTCAAAGGAATAAAAAGACAAGACATGTCATAGTTCCGATCTAGAACAGTCCAGACTATAGACTTTACTACAGACTTACTATAGAATATATACTGGGCTATAGTCCAGTCAAAAACCTGGACTATAGTTTAGAGTATAGACTATAGTTCAGACTGTAGATTAGGCCATAGTCCAGTTAAAATTTAGACTATAGTTCATAGTTAGACTAGGCTATATCCTATACTAGACAAAAGTCCAGATTATCGACTTGGCTATAGTCCAGACTATGGACTAGATTATAATTCAGACTATAGACTAGCCTATAGCCCAGGCTATAAACTAGACTAAGGTCCAGATTATAGAAAAAACTGTAGTCCAGACTATAGACAAGACTATAGTCTAGATCATAAACTAGAACATAGTTCAATCTATAGAATAGACTATAGCCCAGACTATAGACAGAACTACAGTCCAGATTATAGATTATAGATATGAAAATAAATTGACTAAAGTCCAGACTACAGACTAGAACATTGTTATAGACTATAGTCCAGAATTTAGACTGAATTATAGACTATAGTTCAGACTATATACTTGGCTACAGTCCTAACTAAATACTAGGCTACTGTACAGAATATAAACTAGTCTATAGACTTGACTATAGTCCGGCCTATAGTCTAGTCTATAGTTTGTACTATAGTCTAGTCTATAGTCTGAACTATAATAACGTCTATAGTCAAGTCAGTCTAGTCTATACTCTATACCTATATATTCCTGACTAAAGATTTTACTATAGTCCAGACTATATTCTAGTCTATAGACTTTACTATAGTCCAGACTAAAGTCTAGTCTATAGACTTAACTATAGTCAGGACTATAGTCTAGTCTATAGACTGGACTATAGTCTACTCTATAGTGTGGACTATAGTCTACTCTATAGTCTAGACCATAGTCTACTCTATTGACTCGACTAAAGTCTAGTCTATATTTTAATCTATATTCTGGACTATAGTCTATTCTATAGTCTGGACTATAGTCTAGTATATATTTAGTCTATAGACTAGTCTATTGACTAAACTATAGTCTACTCTATTGTGTTGACTATAGTCTACTCTATAGTCTGGAATAATGTGTATTCTACAATCTGGACTATAGTCTACTCTATATTCTCGACTAAAGTCTAGTCTATATTTTAATCTATAGTCTGGAGTATAGTTTAGTCTATAGTCGGGACTACAGTCTAGTCTATATCTAGTCTATAGTCTTGACTTTAGTATAGTCTATAGTCTGGACTATAGCCTAATCGATAATCTAGACTATAGTCTAGTCAATAGTTTGGACTATGGTCTAGCCTACAGTCTGAACTACAGACTAGTCTATAGTCTGGACTATAGTCTAGAGTTTATTCTGGACAGTAACCTAGTATTTAGTTTGGACTATAGTCAAGTATATGGTTTGTACTATAGTCTATAATCTGGTCTATAGTCTGGACTGTAGTCTAGTCTATTACTATGTTCTAATCTGTAGTAATATAGTAATATGGTCTAATCTGGACTAATATAGTAATATGGTCCATACTAGACTGTAGTTCAGACGAGATAACTTTGATCGTAAAAAGAGAGAGCTACCATTAAGATTTTGGGTCTTCATGTATTATGATACTTACATTTTAATAACAAATTTAATTCGCCAAGTTGTGAAGTTTGTAAAGCCCAGTATTATTGCCAATAGAGACTCCTGGAAGAAAAAAAATAATTATTATTATCTAATATCTATAGATATCATAAAAAATCGAAGTCAGTCAGTGAGTGTCGAATGAGTTTCCATTCTGGGTCGACTAACTACAGATTTTGGGAGAGAAAAATTTGTGTATGAAATGAGATGAGACAAATACTTTGAGTCAGTCGTTCGGCGAAATGTGACTAAGACCGGTTTGTGAATACATTCCAAAAAGAAACAAGATTCGCATCGATTAAATGCGATTACTGAAGTTTTAGTCTTCGGTATTTGTTAAATCTGGCTTGATTATAATTTTTGAACCAAAAATTCGATTTATAGTTGGATTATTTCCTTGTTTTTCTTACATTATTATTTTTATTTATGCAAAATTATACTGTAACATTTCCTGATTCTTGTTAAACCTAACCAACTAACAAATTTTCAAAAATGACCTATCAAAAATTAATCAACACAATTGTATAACAACACCTGTCATACCTTCTGATTTTAGATAAATGAGCACAAATCAAATGTTCTTCTTATTTAGGAAATTTTATACAATTAATTTAAATAAACTAGTTCTTTTATAATAAATTAATTCATTCATTAAATATAGAAACTCTTGAGAAATCTGGCGAGAGATTTTTTATTTGGGGGCCTACACATGACGATAATAAAACGTAACAACCGTTAAAATGTCATTAAGAAATTTAAATAAAATCTAAAAGATTTGACAGCATAAATTAAAAATAAACTACAAATTAACATATTTAATTTTGGTTTAAATAATAACAAAAAATGGAAAAGAAAATACTTGAATTTATAAAAAATTTAAGAAAAACTTGTTTAGGGTTTTGAAAATTAAAATAAAGTTTTTTCGAAAACTTTTTTCTTTCATGACAAATCTATAGTAATTTATTAAGCGGCTTTAGTTCAAAAATAAGTATAATTTACATGAAATCTTCATCGAAAAAACTTTTTTAAAAAATCAATAATTTTTTCCAGTTTCTAAACACTTTAGGTGGTCGTTTTTGTAAAGGCTTTGAATAAAATTTTGTTTTATTTAAAAAAAAACTTTGTTTTTAATAACATTTCCTGTTAATTTTAGTGTTTTTCAAAAGTGAAAATATAACACTTTTGTGCGAGCCTTGGTATTAATACTAAACGTTGCTTTTTTCATTTAATTATGTGAAACATTTTTATGCATTTGTTTATTTTTTCAAAGCTTTTAAATTTTTAAACTAAAAAAAAATTTGTAAACAATAAGTCCATTTTTTTAGTCTAAGTGCTCGTAAGTGTTTGGCCACATCCATAAATAATGCTTTTGTTGCTAAATAGCGGAAAATATTTTTGAAATATTTGTTTAAATCTTGAAAACATTTCAATAGTTTGCTATAAAATAGTTTTAATTTTTTTAATTTTTCAGAATAAATTTTACCCATTAAAATATATACCCTTCTTACGAAGGTAAAGAGTATAATAGAAGTAATCACAGATTTATACGAGTATTCTTAAGGCGGATATACTGAATATAATACAAATAACCAGTTTCATTATTATTAAAATACTGCCCTTTCTATTTAATGTTCTTAAAACCTTCATTTTTATGGATAATTAAATATATGTTTGTTTGAAATTTGTTTTCATTTATTGTAATATTCTATATCCATCCAACCATATTCTTTTTTTTTTATTACCAAAATTATTTTTACATTTAGGCTGGTATTTCATTTATATAATCTGTCTATATATGTATATATTATTTTGTTAACATACATATTTTTTCGCAGTGTTAATTAATTTGTTTGTGTTTACTTTACGTTGGTTTTGACGTATGTCATTAAAAATTTATCAAGTTTGGTTGTTTTATTTTTTTATTATTATATATCTAAGTGTTTTTTACATATGGATTTTTGTTAATAACACGTCAATAAATAATATATAATATAAACAAAACTATGGCTAATTATTTATGTGACATTTACTTTAGACTAGACTATAGACTGGACTATAGACTAAACTATAGACTGGACTATAGACTAAACTATAGACTAGACTATAGACTAGACTATAGACTAAACTATAGACTGGACTATAGACTAAACTATAGATTAGACTATAGACTAGACTATAGACTAGACTATAGAATAGACTAGACTATAGACTAGACTATAGACTAGACTATAGACTAGACTATAGACTAGACTAGACTATAGACTAGACTATAGACTAGACTATAGACTAGACTATAGACTAGACTATAGACTAGACTATAGACTAGACTATAGACTAGACTATAGACTAGACTATAGACTAGACTATAGACTAGACTATAGACTAGACTATAGACTAGACTATAGACTAGACTATAGACTAGACTATAGACTAGACTATAGACTAGACTATAGACTAGACTATAGACTAGACTATAGACTAGACTATAGACTAGACTATAGACTAGACTATAGACTAGACTATAGACTAGACTATAGACTAGACTATAGACTAGACTATAGACTAGACTATAGACTAGACTATAGACTAGACTATAGACTAGACTATAGACTAGACTATAGACTAGACTATTGACTAGACTATAGACTAGACTATAGACTAGACTATAGACTAGACTATAGACTAGACTATAGACTAGACTGTAGACTAGACTATAGACTAGACTATAGACTAGACTATAGACTAGACTATAGACTAGACTATAGACTAGACTATAGACTAGACTATAGACTAGACTATAGACTAGACTATAGACTAGACTATAGACTAGACTATAGACTAGACTATAGACTAGACTATAGACTAGACTATAGACTAGACTATAGACTAGACTATAGACTAGACTATAGACTAGACTATAGACTAGACTATAGACTAGACTATAGACTAGACTATAGACTAGACTATAGACTAGACTATAGACTAGACTATAGACTAGACTATAGACTAGACTATAGACTAGACTATAGACTAGACTATAGACTAGACTATAGACTAGACTATAGACTAGACTATAGACTAGACTATAGACTAGACTATAGACTAGACTATAGACTAGACTATAGACTAGACTATAGACTAGACTATAGACTAGACTATAGACTAGACTATAGACTAGACTATAGACTAGACTAGACTAGACTATAGACTAGACTATAGACTAGACTATAGACTAGACTATAGACTAGACTATAGACTAGACTATAGACTAGACTATAGACTAGACTATAGACTAGACTATAGACTAGACTATAGACTAGACTATACTAGACTATACTAGACTATAGACTAGACTATAGACTAGACTATAGACTAGACTATAGACTAGACTATAGACTAGACTATAGACTAGACTATAGACTAGACTATAGACTAGACTATAGACTATACTATAGACTAGACTATAGACTAGACTATAGACTAGACTATAGACTAGACTATAGACTAGACTATAGACTAGACTATAGACTAGACTATAGACTAGACTATAGACTAGACTATAGACTAGACTATAGACTAGACTATAGACTAGACTATAGACTAGACTATAGACTAGACTATAGACTAGACTATAGACTAGACTATAGACTAGACTATAGACTAGACTATAGACTAGACTATAGACTAGACTATAGACTAGACTATAGACTAGACTATAGACTAGACTATAGACTAGACTATAGACTAGACTATAGACTAGACTATAGACTAGACTATAGACTAGACTATAGACTAGACTATAGACTAGACTAGAAGTATGTATATTACATATCTTAAAATTTTTAAAGAAGTTAGTATTAATTTAATAATTTTTAATTAAACGTTGTTTTTTTATTTCATTTCAATTTCAGTGTCAAATATCAAGTGTTAAAATGGCAAAAAATAAAATAAACAAACTCTACAGAGTCAATGTACTCTTTTAACCAAGCGTTACAAAATTTCAAGGTAAGTCTAGTTTTTTGAGTTCTTTATTTTAAATAATGTCAATAATTAAATGGTATACAAAAAATAAACTAACGTATATTTCTTTTGCCATAAACCATTCTTTGTTTGACACAAAGATGGTGATTCATTTAATCAATATAAAAAGCCGGTATTTGAATAAAAAACATTGTTCACACGTTTTTTTTTTAAGCTGTACCCCCCAAGTAAATAAAATTTTAAATATTTATTTAAAATACTGCAAAAATATTAGCAAACAAAAGATTTTTTAAAAAGTCTGCAGTTTCTTATGAAAAAATTACGTCAAATTTTAAGAAATATATAAAAACGTGTTTAACATTTAAAGTCAACAGTTGAAAATCAACACTTTTACATTCATTTTTTATAAGTTCCGATAAATTTTTCACTCTGTTTTGCATATTGAAATTAGAATTTTTGTTTCAACGTTCTTGAAATTTGTAACGTTCATACTATTATTTGGTGGTGTTTTTTTGACACACCTTAATTTGCTGATTTGTTTCTCTTGTCTTTCTGTTATTTTATGATATTTATAAAACTGTATATAGAAGAATAAAAAAAAATCATAAAAAATATTAAACAGATTTGTTTATTTTTAAAATATTAGTACACCCTACCACCTGAAAAGGTTTTTTAAATTTTATGCTAATTGTAATCTGTAAAAAGTTTAAAAACTATAACAAGTTTTCTTTAGAGTCCCTTTATTGACGGAAGTAGTTTTTTATGATTATTGTTCCATTATAATAAAAAAAGACACTATTATTTAACGATTTTGGTAGATCACTTAGAAATATAAACATTTTAATACTTTAAAAGATAAAGATCCATTAAAATATCCAGAAAACTTGATTTTAAAAGTTCTTCTATAAGAAGTAAAACAGAACCATTAGGAACATCTCAGTAAAGTAATTTTCAAAAGCGGGGCTTTTATAGACCGGACTCATCGGGAATAGTGTTTGATGTAACTATCTATCTATCTATCTATCTATCTATCTATCTATCTATCTATCTATCTATCTATCTATCTATCTATCTATCTATCTATCTATCTATCTATCTATCTATCTATCTATCTATCTATCTATCTATCTATCTATCTATCTATCTATCTATCTATCTATCTATCTATCTATCTATCTATCTATCTATCTATCTATCTATCTATCTATCTATCTATCTATCTATCTATCTATCTATCTATCTATCTATCTATCTATCTATCTATCTATCTATCTATCTATCTATCTATCTATCTATCTATCTATCTATCTATCTATCTATCTATCTATCTATCTATCTATCTATCTATCTATCTATCTATCTATCTATCTATCTATCTATCTATCTATCTATCTATCTATCTATCTATCTATCTATCTATCTATCTATCTATCTATCTATCTATCTATCTATCTATCTATCTATCTATCTATCTATCTATCTATCTATCTATCTATCTATCTATCTATCTATCTATCTATCTATCTATCTATCTATCTATCTATCTATCTATCTATCTATCTATCTATCTATCTATCTATCTATCTATCTATCTATCTATCTATCTATCTATCTATCTATCTATCTATCTATCTATCTATCTATCTATCTATCTATCTATCTATCTATCTATCTATCTATCTATCTATCTATCTATCTATCTATCTATCTATCTATCTATCTATCTATCTATCTATCTATCTATCTATCTATCTATCTATCTATCTATCTATCTATCTATCTATCTATCTATCTATCTATCTATCTATCTATCTATCTATCTATCTATCTATCTATCTATCTATCTATCTATCTATCTATCTATCTATCTATCTATCTATCTATCTATCTATCTATCTATCTATCTATCTATCTATCTATCTATCTATCTATCTATCTATCTATCTATCTATCTATCTATCTATCTATCTATCTATCTATCTATCTATCTATCTATCTATCTATCTATCTATCTATCTATCTATCTATCTATCTATCTATCTATCTATCTATCTATCTATCTATCTATCTATCTATCTATCTATCTATCTATCTATCTATCTATCTATCTATCTATCTATCTATCTATCTATCTATCTATATATCTATCTATCTATCTGTCTGTCTATCTACCTATCTATCTATCTATCAAAGATATAATTACTACAACTAATTATTTTTGACTCCAAACTTAATTCGTTTATTCTATTATTTTTACCTTTGCTGGATTAACTTGTTGTTTTCCACTACTTTGATTATTAGTTTCTGCTCTACTATTTTCATTATATTTAACATGACGTGCTTTTGTTCCATTTCGTTTTTTCCACATCCTCCTCCATCTCCTATCCAAACCTTAACAAACTGTAATTAATCATGTGATAAATATTTCACTTAAATAGTTTACTGTTGATTTGACTAAACTTTGGCATTATGTGAGGTACGGACTACATCTAAGTATTTTAAGTTTGACATGTAGTAAAAACAAAAAGCGGAAATAACTTTATTTTCGTTGATATCAAGTCAAATGATTAATGCAAATATTTATAGAAGACAGCGGATAAATTCATTAAAACTTTGTTAAATAAATTATGTGAAAATAAGAGATAAATATTTGTTGTAACATATATATTAAATCAATATCATACTAATTAACATTACACGAAACTTTAACAGCTAAACTAAAAGTTATGAACACTAAAAAATCATGTTTAATAAATACTGCTTACTTACTAACATACTACGTAATAAATAGTGCTTATAATGACCTATAGACACATTTCTTTTGTTTAAATTACAATAAATCAATCTACCATTTCTTTTATTGATTTTCTTTACAAAATTCTTTAATTTATTAGTTGATGACAAGTAACCAGCATGAAAATAACACTTTAAAATGTCATTAAAAAGGGAGGGTGATAGAATCGACAACCCACATTATATTGTACATTCTTATTCCTTGTAAACTGACTACAAAGGCAGACATACTTATTCAATAGACTGTATACAAAATATTTATTGTTTGTTCGAGAATGAGAATGAATGTGTGTGTGTGTATGTTTCTGTAAATTTACTTTTTATTGTAAAGAAAATAAATCAATATCAGCAATTTATTTTAACATTCACTTTAATATTTGTTTATAAGCTTTTTTATACATATGAGTGTTTATATTGTAGAATTGTTGTTTATATGTATGTATAAATGTATTTGGTATAAAAGGGAAACATGTAGATTCAATTTTTATTCAATATTTATTTAAACAATTTAAATACAAAAAGAATCGAATATGAAAGGAAGAAAGAAAGAATATTTAAAATGCAAATAGTATGTATGAGAGGCTTTTATTTTTGAACAGTATGTGAGGAGAGTATGTTGCAAACGGGCCTTTTTTAGAAATTTTTAAAAATATCGCTCGATGTTAGATCGAACCTGATAGTCATTGTTGTGGAATTGGAATATATAAATCCTAATAAATATAGGACTATTAACCAGTACATATTAATTTAGTCCGTATAATAGACTTTAATCAGGGCCATGGTCTAGCCAAGTCAATAGCCCTGTCTCTAGTTCAAACTAAAAACTAGTTCATAGTCTGGATTATAATCTAATCTATAGTCTGAATTAGGCCATAATCTGGATTATTAATAAATTTATAGGGGACAACTCCTTTAGTCTATAATCTAGTCTATAATCTAGTCTAGTCTATAATCTAGTCTAGTCTATAGTCTAGTCTAGTCTATAGTCTTGTCTATAGTCTAGTCTATAGTCTAGTCTATAGTCTAGTCTATAGTCTAGTCTATAGCCTAGTCTATAGTCTAGTCTATAGTCTAGTCTATAGTCTAGTCCTATTCTAGTTATAGTCTAGTCTAGTCTATAGTCTAGTCTAGTCTATAGTCTAGTCGATAGTCTAGTCTAGTCTAGTCTATAGTTCTAGTCTATAGTCTAGTCTATAGTCTAGTCTATAGTCTAGTCTATAGTCTAGTCTATAGTCTAGTCTATAGTCTAGTCTATAGTCTAGTCTATAGTCTAGTCTATAGTCTAGTCATAGTCTAGTCTATAGTCCTAGTCTATAGTCCTAGTCTATAGTCTAGTCTATAGTCTAGTCTATAGTCTAGTCTATAGTCCTAGTCTATAGTCTAGTCTATAGTCTAGTCTATAGTCTAGTCTTATAGTCTAGTCTATAGTCTAGTCTATAGTCCTAGTCTATAGTCTAGTCTATAGTCTAGTCTATAGTCTAGTCTATAGTCTATCTTAGTCTAGTCTATAGTCTAGTCTATTAGTCTAGTCCTATAGTCTAGTCTATAGTCTAGTCTATAGTCTAGTCTATAGTCTATAGTCTAGTCTATAGTCTAGTCTATAGTCTAGTCTATAGTCTAGTCTATAGTCTAGTCTATAGTCTAGTCTATAGTCTAGTCTATAGTCTAGTCTATAGTCTAGTCTATAGTCTAGTCTATAGTCTAGTCTATAGTCTAGTCTATAGTCTAGTCTATAGTCTAGTCTATAGTCTAGTCTATAGTCTAGTCTATAGTCTAGTCTATAGTCTAGTCTATAGTCTAGTCTATAGTCTAGTCTATAGTCTAGTCTATAGTCTAGTCTATAGTCTAGTCTATAGTCTAGTCTATAGTCTAGTCTATAGTCTAGTCTATAGTCTAGTCTATAGTCTAGTCTATAGTCTAGTCTATAGTCTAGTCTATAGTCTAGTCTATAGTCTAGTCTATAGTCTAGTCTATAGTCTAGTCTATAGTCTAGTCTATAGTCTAGTCTATAGTCTAGTCTATAGTCTAGTCTATAGTCTAGTCTATAGTCTAGTCTATAGTCTAGTCTATAGTCTAGTCTATAGTCTAGTCTAGTCTAGTATAGTCTATAGTCTAGTCTATAGTCTAGTCTATAGTCTAGTCTAGTCTAGTCTATAGTCTAGTCTATAGTCTAGTCTATAGTCTAGTCTATAGTCTAGTCTAGTCTAGTCTAGTAGTCTATAGTCTAGTCTATAGTCTAGTCTATAGTCTATAGTCCTATAGTCCTAGTCTATAGTCTAGTCTATAGTCTAGTCTATAGTCTAGTCTATAGTCTAGTCTATAGTCTAGTCTATAGTCTAGTCTATAGTCTAGTCTATAGTCTAGTCTATAGTCTAGTCTATAGTCTAGTCTATAGTCCCTATAGTCTAGCTATAGTCTAGTCTATAGTCTAGTCTATAGTCTAGTCTATAGTCTAGTCTATAGTCTAGTCTATAGTCTAGTCTATAGTCTAGTCTATAGTCTAGTCTATAGTCTAGTCTATAGTCTAGTCTATAGTCTAGTCTATAGTCTAGTCTATAGTCTAGTCTATAGTCTAGTCTATAGTCTAGTCTATAGTCTAGTATATAGTCTAATCTATAGTCTAGTCTATAGTCTAGTCTATAGTCTAGTCTATAGTCTAGTCTATAGTCTAGTCTATAGTCCAGTCTATAGTCTAGTCTATAGTCTAGTCTATAGTCTAGTCTATAGTCTAGTCTATAGTCTAGTCTATAGTCTAGTCTATAGTCTAGTCTATAGTCTAGTCTATAGTCTAGTCTATAGTCTAGTCTATAGTCTAGTCTATAGTCTAGTCTATAGTCTAGTCTATAGTCTAGTCTATAGTCTAGTCTATAGTCTAGTCTATAGTCTAGTCTATAGTCTAGTCTATAGTCTAGTCTATAGTCTAGTCTATAGTCTAGTCTATAGTCTAGTCTATAGTCTAGTCTATAGTCTAGTCTATAGTCTAGTCTATAGTCTAGTCTATTGTCTAGTCTATTGTCTAGTCTATAGTCTAGTCTAGTCTAGTCTATAGTGTGGTCTTAAGTCTACTTACTCTCTCATCTAATCTATAGTCCAGCTATAATTTAAAACAGATGTTTCAACCGTAAATCTACTTTTATTGAACACTGTAGAATCATTCTTACACAGAAAAAATTAATTTTAAAAAATTTTCAATTAAACGATTAATCAAAAATTTTAAAAGGGTTCAATTCATTTTGTATTTGATTCATAAAAATGTATAATCAAATACGTATTTAACAACAACAAAAATAGAAAAAAATAAAAATTTTGTGTACTAAATCAATTATAAGTAGTAATTGAATATACAATTTTTGTTATAGGTTGAACTTCAAAAAATAAAATAATTGAAAACGAGGTTTTGGTAATTGAAATCGTTTTTCAGTTTTTTCTGTGTATACATAGAATTGCTAATGTTTACAAAAGTCTATAGAATAAATAAAATTGCATTTGATTGTTTACAAAAATTGAATTACAACTTGCAGCAGCAACAGCCAAACTCTGCTACAAACTAACAATCAACAACATACAACAACATTATGAACCAACAAACCAGATGGAAACACAAATTGAAAATAGCTTGAGTAAAATAGAAATCAATTGAAAAAGTTTAAAGGAAAAAAATTACAAAGTTTTGTAGTTATTTTTTTGCTAAGTGATGTTTGTTATACAATGTATTAGAAATTCATTTGAAAATATTTATTTATTTTTAATGAAACTGAGGAAAAACAAACTAGAATTAAAATGGTCACTTAAACTTTTTAATTTTTGTTTAAATCTTTTTTAATTGGTCTACTTTACTATGGGTGCAAGGAAATAGGATATAACCAGAGAATCCAAAAATATGTTCTTTTTGTTTAAATATGTATTTAAAGGCGAAATATAAAAATATGCCCTTAAAAGTTGAAATATGTCTTGAAACAATAAAATTGCACCGATTTCTACAAAAATAATTAACAGTGAGTTTATGGAGTTGAATAATGAAATTCCAAAAAGGGGTTCTTCATAACTCACATATTTAAAATAAATAGTGTGAATATACACACTATTTTCAGTATTAAATTGTAAATTGATTTTAATTTCTTTCTTCTTCTACATTTCTTGTTCAATTATATTAGTTCATTACAAATGTCAAATTAAAAGCATTTTCCATTTTCATACAATGTATTTTTTTTTATATAAAATTAATAAAAAGTTCAATTATACTTTTAATTTCAACTCATGCCATGAAAAATTGCATAAAAAAGAAAATAAAAACGTAGAAATAATTGTATATAACACATCAGCTAGTGTATACGGTATATCTCCTCTGTCTGACCAGACATAATGTTTATTTTCGATTACAAATTTTTATACGCAAACATTTTATTATTCCATATACTACTGTTCTTCTCTCGCAGTATTATTACGCCAGAGTGGAAAGTACAATGACTTTTTATTATTTAATAATTGAAGCATTCATTCACAATGATGATGATAATAATAATAATGATGATGAGATGGCAATGAATAAATAAATAATTGTTCTATCAATGAAAAAATAAGATAAAAATGTGAGTGGGAAGAATACATTTTAACAAATTTTGTTAAGGAAAAAAATTCGAAATGGAGTTCCAAAATTTTATGTATTTATATGCAATTCACAATAAATAATGTATATCGTGAATTGACACGCAATTTGGAACAGACTATTGAGACATTTTGAAGTTTCTGAACTAAAACTGAACTGGAACTGAACTTGAACTGAACTAGAACTGAACTAGAACTGAAATAGAACGGAACTAGAACTGAACTAGAACTGAACTAGAGCTGAACTAGAACTGAACTAGAACTGAACTAGAACAGAACTAGAACTGAACTAGAACTGAACTAGAACTGAACTAGAACTGAACTAGAACTGAACTAGAACTGAACTAGAACTGAACTAGAACTGAACTAGAACTGAACTAGAACTGAACTAGAACTGAACTAGAACTGAACTAGAACTACTAGAACTGAACTAGAACTGAACTAGAACTGAACTAGAACTGAACTAGAACTGAACTAGAACTGAACTAGAACTGAACTAGAACTGAACTAGAACACTGAACTAGAACTGAACTAGAACTGAACTAAACTGAACTAGAACTGAACTAGAACTGAACTAGAACTGAACTAGAACTGAACTAGAACTGAACTAGAACTGAACTAGAACTGAACTAGAACTGAACTAGAACTGAACTAGAACTGAACTAGAACTGAACTAGAACTGAACTAGAAACTGAACTAGAACTGAACTAGAACTGAACTAGAACTGAACTAGAACTGAACTAGAACTGAACTAGAACTGAACTAGAACTGAACTAGAAACTGAACTAGAACTGAACTAGAACTGAACTAGAACTGAACTAGAACTGAACTAGAACTGAACTAGAACTGAACTAGAACTGAACTAGAACTGAACTAGAACTGAACTAGAACTGAACTAGAACTGAACTAGAACTGAACTAGAACTGAACTAGAACTGAACTAGAACTGAACTAGAACTGAACTAGAACTGAACTAGAACTGAACTAGAACTGAACTAGAACTGAACTAGAACTGAACTAGAACTGAACTAGAACTGAACTAGAACTGAACTAGAACTGAACTAGAACTAACTAGAACTGAACTAGAACTGAACTAGAACTGAACTAGAACTGAACTAGAACTGAACTAGAACTGAACTAGAACTGAACTAGAACTGAACTAGAACTGAACTAGAACTGAACTAGAACTGAACTAGAACTGAACTAGAACTGAACTAGAACTGAACTAGAACTGAACTAGAACTGAACTAGAACTGAACTAGAACTGAACTAGAACTGAACTAGAACTGAACTAGAACTGAACTAGAACTGAACTAGAACTGAACTAGAACTGAACTAGAACTGAACTAGAACTGAACTAGAACTGAACTAGAACTGAACTAGAACTGAACTAGAACTGAACTAGAACTGAACTAGAACTGAACTAGAACTGAACTAGAACTGACGTCATCTTAGTTCCTGCAACTATCTGTTTCATTATGATCTGTTATTTAATTGCTTGTTTTAACAAATAATAAAATTTCCAATCATAAAAATAAATTATATTTATCAGTGAACTGTACGTTCAAATAACCTCCTCACTTTTCCAACACTTTGTCAGTCCTTTTATAGTGATTACTGCACTTAATACGGTCCGTCTGTCTGTCAAGTGCAAATAAGATTAAAGCGCAGTTAAACATCAATAAGCAACTGTTTGTCTAGCGGTGGCCTTAAGTGCATCATTCAGCTTCCACACTGCATGAAGCTATTGCTGCTGGCTGGTCTGGTCTCATATCATCCTCATCATCAACTGCGTCAGAAACTTGTCTTGTTACAAAAAATATTGTTTTATATTGTCTTTACTTTTTCTGCTGGTCTTCTTCACCTCGTAAAATCGTAAAAATCAATGAATCTTCTTTATGGTGGCAACTGTATAGGAGCGCATGAATATTTTATGATGCTGGTTATAACTAACTGACTGTCTGTTGCAGTCTGCTTGTTATAAGTCGTGTAATTTTTACAACTAATAATCAATAAAAGCAGAGTATCATCATTTATTTGTAGAAAAACCAAGTTATAGGAAAATTATATATTAATTTTTTTGTTGTTGTTTTCTTTTTTTTAATATAACAAGTAAAAGTTGTTATGGTTTTAGTTGTTTTTTTTTCTGCTGATGTTCTTGTTCTGTTTCCAATTTACTTGTTAATGTTTTTTATTATACTGTACTGTAAATATAGTGCTGTTTGTGGGCCAGTCCATACTTAAGAAATATGATACGAGTTCGAGTGTGTAGATTATTTAATATGTGTTAGTTTGATTTGGAGTGGTTCAAACATACACTGGGAGAAATAGAGGGGATCAGTAGTACGTTTGGAATTTGAGCATTCTGAAATCTTTTACTTGTAAAGCTTTTAAAGCTTATTGAAATTAAGTGATCAAGCTGTTGCATAATAACTAGATTTATATTTAAAATATTATAACTGCAAAGTTCAACTCCCCTAGCTATACTATTATTGCATTTACCACCATGCGTCAAAGCAAAGAATGGCATTAAAGTCCAGACTTTATAGAGCTGTACAAATAACAAATACTTCGTAGATGCTATTAAAAAGAAAGCAAATACACATTTAAAGCAAAAAAAAAATATTATTAATGAATAAAAACCATTTTTGCAAGAACCATACTCATGCCTATAAATAGTTTTTTACTAGATTTCTAAAAACCACAATAAAGAGAAACAACAGCAGGGATTTGAAAAGCCCTGCAGTGCAAAGTAATTTGTTCTTGGTTATAAAGTGATTTAAGTTTTTGCTAAATTCAAAAACAAAACCTGTCGAAAGCATTTCTTTATAGAATATCAGTTGACACTAAGGTAACTAGTGAATTGTACACATACTACTGGAACCTTATCGTACATTTACAATACAATATATTACTTGCATACAAACAATTATGTATGTTTGTATGTTTTGCTTACTACATGTCATTTACATTAAAAGAGAGCAACAAAAAATCAAATTATGAATCGTCCATATACGATATTCTATCGTCATTAATGGCAGCAACAATAAAAAAAAAACAAAAAGCCACAATAATAACAATCATAATAACAACATCAACAAAAAATGTATGTAGGTAAAACTTATTAAAAAATTATAGAAGTAACAAAAAACCATTGAACCAACATGTTTGTAACATGAATTACAATTTAAGCTCTTTTTTTGTTACATTGAGGCCAACAGGCAGAAGGGTAGTATATTGGAATTATCATTACGTTTGTAACACATGAAAATATCTATTGTAGATCCTACAAAGTAATATTCGATCTTGACCATGAATGTTGTATTATCTTTCTGTTAAAGCTAGAATAAGGAGGATTAAATGATAAAAAGTTTTGGGTTTGATGTTAAAATAGAAGGCGAATTGTAAAAAGATCTAAATCAGAAATTGGACCGTTAAAAGATTTCTGTTTAAAGCGGATATTAAAGTATAAGCAGAACTACGATTGAAGCTGAAATGGGACTATAGCTGAAACTACACTATAACGTGATTTATATGGAACTGTAAAAAGATCTCCAATTAAAACTGCAATTGAACTGTAATTGTATCGACGAAGCTGAAATGGGATTGTAAAAAGATCTGTGATCTAAAGCTGAAATGAAATTTTAAAAAGATACACGATTGAAGCCTAAAATGGACTCATAAAAGAACCAAAATTCAAAAATAAAAAGATACACGATTGACCCCGAGATAGAACTGTAAAACGATCTGTGATTAAAATCAGGGACCCTATTTTAATACGAATAAAGTTGGAATTGATATATACAAAATTTTAAAAAGATCAGTGGTTAAAGATGAACTCAAAATATAAAGTGATCTACGGTTGAATAATCTTAGATAGAAGTAGAAATGGAGTTAAAAAAACGATATCTCTGATTGAAGCAAAAATTGGACTATAAAAGCATCTTGATAAAATCTGAAATGGAATGTTAAAAAGATCAGTGATTGATCATTAATATAGTTTTACTATCAGAAGATCTATCAGTTAATCAGGAAAATAATGTAAATATACCAATAATTAAAGCTGATTTGAAACTGTAAAAAGATCTGGTTTTACCTGAGAAATTGATGCTGAATTTCAAATGTAAAAGGATGTAAGATTTTAGTTAAAATTTGACTTCAGATCTGTTACTAAGGCATTTAAAGAGATTTTAAATGATCGACGTTTAAGCCTTTAAAATGATCTACGATTGAAGCTCAATAGGAACTGGAAAATGATGAGTAATTGAAGCTGAAATTTACCGGTAAAAGAATGTACGATTGTAGTTGAAGTTTGACTTTAAAAGGTCTGTGATTAAAGCATATATTGAGGTTTTAAATAATCGATGTTAAAGCCTTTAAAATGATCTACGATTAGAGCTTAATAGGAACTGGAAAACGATAAGTAATTAAAGCTAAATTTCAAATGCAAAAGGATGCAAGGTTGTAGTTAAAATTTGACTTTAGAAAGATCTTTGAAATAATCGATATTTTATCCTAAAATGTAACTCTAAAAAGATCTACAATTAAAGCTGAAATTAAACTGTAAAGTGATCAATAACTGTAACCGAAATTAAGCGGTAAATTTATCTCGAATGGAACTGAAAAACGAGTTATGATTAGATCAGAAATTGAACTATAAAAAATCTACGATTGTAGTAGAAACTAGATCTTAGAAAGATCTACGAGTAAAGGAACAATCGATGTTTAAACCTTTAAAATGATCTACGATTGAAGCTTAATAGGGATTGAAAAACCATGAGTAATTAAAGCTGAATTTCAAATGTAAAAGGATGTAAGGTTGCAGTTAAAATTTGACTTTAGAAAGATCAGTTACTAAGGCTATATATATAATCACTCTAAAAAAAGATCTACTATTAATGTGGATATTTGAAGTGATCTGCAGTTGAAATTGGATAGTAAATCGATTTGTGGTTAAAGCTGAAATCAAACTCTAAAGTGATCAAAAATTTTAACCGAAATTAACCTGTAGAAGCCTGAAAGAAACTGAAAAACTAGTTATGATTCGATCAGAAAAAGAATTATAAAAAGATCTACGATTGTAGTAGAAACTAGACCTTAGAAAGATCTGCGAGTAAAGAAACAATGTTTAGAAAAAACTACACTAATCAATAATTGTAACCGAAAATAACCTGTAAATTGATGTACAATTAAAGCTCGAATGGAACTGAAAAACTGGTTTTGATTAAATTAGAAATTGAACTATTAAAAGATCTATGATTGTAGTAAAAAACTAGACCTTAGAAAGAAACAATGTTTAGAATAAAACTACACTGATCAAGAATTGTAATCGAAATGAACCTGTAAATTGATCTAAAATAGAAGCCCGAATGAAACTGAAAAACTAGTTATGATTAGATCAGAAATTTAACTGTAAAAAGAACTATGATTATAGTAGAAACTAGACCTTAGAAATATCTACGAGTAAAGAAACAATCGGAAACAAACAAATCTACTATTTGTTATTTGATTGTAAAGAGATCTCCGATTGAAGCTGAAATGTGACTGTAAAAAGAATAAAATATGAACTATAAATAGATCAGTAACTAAATTATAAGTTTCATGCTTAATTGGACTTAAGAGGAATTCAAAATATAAGCAAAAATTGAATAAGATTTTGATTAAAATTGGGCTGATGGTTAAGATCAAGGATTGAAGCTAAATTTATGTATTAATAAAACTGCTCTAGAGCCTTTAAAATAATCAACCAAGCGTCTGATCAGTTAAAAATATAGCCCATTTTTGTGTAGTTCTCTAAGGCCTTAATAAAGTATGTATTAAAAACTGATTTATTATTATTTTTAGGTTTTGGCGCATAAAACTAAAGACAGCCAAGAAAATCCAAAAAAAAAGTTGTTGCAACATTTTATTATAATTTTGTATTTTACTTTTTTTATTATTATAATTTAACTTTGTTTATTTAGAAAATGTTGGCTTTAATTATATCAGTTTTGTGTTTGGTTTTTGCATTAAATTTAAATTATGAATTAAGATAAAAATAGTTTTTACGGCCGACTTTAAATGGTTGCATAATAAATGTTTTATTATACAGTAGTTTTCCGATTTAACGAACCCATATGTTGTCAGGCCTGTTCGTAAAATTGAAAAGTTCGTTATATGCAGTACTAACTAAAACGTGGGTTTTTGGTAGGAAAATAATTAAAAATAGGTGCATAAAATATTTTTTAAATGTATTTTATAAAAATTAATTCTTTTTTTATAAAAATAGCACAAAACACAAAATTCCGAATCTTATATACCCACCTTCAAACCATATTTGTGTCGAATTTCATCGCTGTATTTTAATTCAGTCATGAGCGTTAAAGTTATTTCTCGAAGTTCATCGCTATACTCGTATTTTTAAGCGAGTAATGAGCGTTGAAGTAATTTTCTTAAGGGGGCCTGATATGGAGGGTAAGGTCAATTATGGACCGATTCCCATAAAATTTGTTAGAGATTTCGGTTAGTATAGAACATGTTTGAATCGAATTTCATCGGCGTACTCGTATTGTTAAGCGAGTAATGAGCGTTAAAGTCATTATCTGAAGGACGGACGGACATAGCTACATCGAACTAAAATTTAATAAGAACCCAGAATGTGTTACAGCTTTGGGTATAAAAGCACCACTACAACTTAGGTTATTTGTTATTTTTGATAAATGTCATTTTATCTTCATTTAAATAATAATATTTTTATTAGTTCGTTAAACAGGGTACAAAAAACAAGTTTTGTTCGTTATTTAAGGTAGTCAATAGGAAAAATTAGCTTGTTCGTTAAATGCGATGTTCGTAGAATTGAATGGTCGTTAAATCGGAAAACTACTGTAATTATAATGTATGATTAAATGTGGATAATAATTTTAATTTGAATAATAAAGTTAACGGTTTTAACGATTTCCAAAGAAAAAGTATTTTCTTTATGTAAAGTTGAAATATGAAATTTAAAGTTTACACCCAAAGAAAACTATAACCATTTAGAGGAATTGAACATCTATAATCAGGACTTTTTCTCAGTGTAAGATAATAGAAACCTCTAAAGACTTGTCACCAAACATTTCAGCATCATTGTTAAAACTTCAATGAAAACAAAAAACAACAACTAAAAGCTTAAAGGAAATCAAACAAAAAGATAAACTGTTTTTAGAAATTACTACTACAATACCACAAGTTTCAGTTAAATATCACCCCGAGAAGAAGGCGTTTTTATACATTTCGAAATGCTTGCACCTGTCGTACAGAAATAAATTAAAATTAATGGTTTTATTCTAAAAAAAAAACAAAAGATAAAAGCGAAATAAAAAACAACAAAGAACCAACTTTATTTTAGTTGTGTATTGTTTATAATTTTTTGCAGATACTTTACAGAAAGTACTTTTTTTAAAAAATGTTTAACAAATAACAAACAAAAATTTCTCAAAAAAACTAGATACATGTGTAAATAAATAAACAAGTAAGAAACCCACCACCATCACCATTACCACTAACTTCACCGTCTTCATTCCTTTAAAAAAAATGCAAGAAGAACCAGTGAAGCAAAAACACCCGGCTTTTGATGTTGTTTTTTTTTTTTTTTTCAGTTTGTAACTAAAATGTACAAAAATAATTTCAAATAAAAACACAAAGTTTACGCTTGAAGCGTTAGTATTACGTGCTCTGTGGTCATTTTATTTTAGTTTTTATTTTGTTTTGTTGTTTTAAATGTAATGGCAACAATAATAACAAAAGTAGCTACAATAGACGACAACAACAACTACAATAATAATAATGATAGAGCAGCGGTAACAACTTTTGTACTCATAGAATAGCAAAAACCAGACTCCACACCAACATCATCATCATCAACAAACTCACAAACAGCACCAGCTAGCAACATCATTATCTTCTTTAGACATTCAAGTAAATGGCTAAAATACGGTAAGCAGACCACAGACAGAAATAGACCAATACCAACAAAAACAACTTTGATAGCTTAAATTCTCTTTGGCATAACTGCAACTTAAAGGAATGAAAACATTTGAAGGAAGTTTGAAAAATTTCGAACTAGAATTGAAACTAACATTGGATCATGATTATGCATGAAGGTACACTGTCAAAAGGTGTACGATTAAAGCTAAAATTTCATGAGATTAAAGCTGAAATTGGACTGCAAAATGATGTTCTATTAATTCCGAAATTGAACTTTTAATAGATCTGGGATTAACTGTTATACGACTGTAAGATGAATGCTGATTTTGGATCTTCAATTGAAACAGTAATAATTACGCTTTTTAGTGGTTTCTATAGGTCCACGAATGAAGCAGGAATTTGTTTGTAAATGGATATGTAAATCTGTAAAGTGATGAGCATAATGCTGAAATTGAACTATAAAATGATTTATGACTAAATCTGAGATTGATTGAAATTCGAAAAGATTAAGGATTAAAGCTGATATTGAATATGCTATTGAAGCATAAATCGTAATATAAAAAGTTCAATAATTAAAATTGATATTGAATGAAGTTTGATATTGATCTGCAAAAAGTCATAAGATTAAAACTGAAATTTAAGTGTAAAGAGATTTATGATTAAACCCGAAATTGGATTTTCGAAAGATCTGGTATTAATAGAAGTTTTACAGTGTATTTACTATTAAAGCTGATATTGGATCGGCGATTGAAACACAAATTATGCTATAAAAGGATCAAAGAATGAAGCTGAAATTATACGGGTAATAGATCTACTATTCAATATGAAATTGGACTTCGAAAATGGTGACATGAAAGCTGAAGTTGTACTAAAAAATGATTTATGATTAAACTCGAGATTGAAATCTCAAAAGATCTGGAATTAACAGCAATTCTACTGTAAGAACATTAATGATTGAAGCTGTAATTGGATCTGGTTTTGAAGCGGAGAAATTGTACTTTATGTGGAGGAATAAGGTTTATGACTAAAGCTGAAATTGGACTGTAAAATGATTTCTGATTTAACATGAAATTGGAATTTCAAAAGATCTGGTATGAACAGAAATGTGACTGTAAGAAGATCAATGATTGAAACTGCCGTTGGATCTGCTTTTAAAGCAGAAATCGTACTCTTTGTAGAGTAAAAGGATCTATGATTAAAGCTGAAATTGGGCTGAATCGAAAAGTTTTAAGACTCAAACTAAAATTTTCTGATGTAACATGAAATTGGATCTTTAAAAGATCTGGTATTAACAGAAATTTGAGTGTAAGGAAATCAATGATTGATCTACTTTTGAAGCAGAGAAATCGCACTTTATGGAGGGTAAGGAAGCTGAAATTGGGCTTCCTTCCTTCCTAAATTAGTGAGATTAAAGCTAAAATTGTTGCGTAAAATGATTTCTGATTAAATCAGAAATTTCAATTACAAACGATCTGAAATTGACTGAAATTCGACTATATGAAAATAAAGGAATGAAGGTTATATTCGATCTGGGATTGAGGCAGAAATCGTGCCATGAAAAGATCTGGCATTGAATTGGAACTGAAATGGAACCGTGGACTATATATAGTTTATAAATATATATAGTTTATAGATATAATTAAATAAGTGTATAGAGATCGACGATTAGAGAGAAATTTGGATTTGTGATTAAAGTAAAAAGATCTACGTTTAAAATAAAATTGGTATATCTCTGCTATTGAAGTAGTAAGCGAGCTATAAAAAGATCTAAAAAAGTTCAAACTTGAGTAAAAAAAGATCTAAGAATACTGCAGAAAGTAAATCGGCTATTGAAGTCGAAATCGAGCTATAAAAAGTTCGAGGATTACAGTTGATATTGGATATCATTACAGCTAAACTCGTTCTCTTAGAGGACCTGGAATTGAGATTTAAATTGAACTCCAGAGATTTCTTTTAAGAAATTTAAATTTTATGGAACATGAAGAACTACAATTGAGGTTTGAATGTACTTTGAGCTGAAAGCGATTAACTTAAACATATACTTTTAAGGCTATCGTAGATCAACTCAAAATACAATAATTTAAAGACCTTCAAGTTCAGCTGGAAGATTCGTAAAAGATTTACGATTCTTTAGTGGGAATCGAACTCATGATTAGCAGTTACCCGCTCACCTAACGGGACACCAGAAGAACATACATACATAGAATTTTAAGTTTACAATCAGATAACTTAAATATCGGCTATGTACTTAAGAATCTAAGGGCACAATTGGTCTAAGCTGGATCCAAGTGGACTAAAACAGAATTTATTACTGTTGTAGGGTCTGAGTGAATCTATATCATGATCTTTAAATATGTAGAAATTTATTTTTCTTATATAATGAATTCATTCCTTTTTTCCGCACCAGACATTTTGCCAAAACCAGTAGCCTGCCTGCCTTACTTTATTACTATTAGAAGATTCGCAAAATCGTTTCATTCAAGGCATCACATTACCTATAATATATACAATTTTCTACTAACACAAAATCTTTTAATTTTCCTCATTATTTTATATATATATTTTTTAAAAGAATATTCTATGTTAAAAGAAAATTAACTTAAATTATAGCCATAAATATAGCAGACCATCTGTGGCTTTTTAATCTGAACACAAAATCTATATAAATTTTAAAAATTTATTATTAAATTTTATTATTAAATGTGTTAATTATATTCATTAACAAAAAGTGTTAATTTAAACAAGTTTTTATATAGTATGATTCTTTTATTTTTAATGAGTTTTATTAATAATTTCTTAAAATGTTTATTTAAGTCTTCAAGTAGTAAACGATTGCATGTTGTTAATGATATTTTTTTTTTTTTTGATTTTTCTACTTTTCGATTTAAATCTTTTAATTTTATTTGAAATTTTGTTATCTTGAAAAGTTTTAAGAATCTTGTAGATTTGCTTTGCGTTAGTTAAAGTAATTTAACTTGTATTTTTCTCTTCTTCTTCTTTTTCGTTAAAGTTTTCTAAATAATTACTTCCTTTTTTAATACAACGAAACAAGTTAGGGGGGGAGTAGAGGAGTTATACAAATAAAAGTGAACATATGGGGAAACACTAGGAAACGTAAAATTTTCTTAAAAAAAAAACTTATAAAATCATTAATCATTTGGTTTTGTTTAGTTAGTCTTACCATATAAACACGTCTTCTAACTAGTTATTGAATTAGACAATACCTAAGTGGTCAGTCGTCATGTGTTTTTTTTTTTAGTTCGAACAAAAAAGTTATAAATGATGTTTTAGCTTAAACTTAATGGGAATTTGATGTCCAAACTGCAATGTTCATAATTCTAAGTATTTCTTTGGATATAAAAAAAATATAAAGTTTGGCAAATAATTATTAATTTTTAAAAAGATTAGGAGCTGTACCACCATCTAAAACATTATTATTGACAAATTAAAGATTTTATCTTGCCGACATTTAACCGAAAACTATTAGAAATTTAGGGGTTGCTACAGTGGTTAGCAACAGCCTGCAGGATTTTCTTTCATTTCCCCACTTCATTCGTTTAATATTTGACTCAGCACTTCATCTTTTTATGTATTTTTTTGCAAGAAATTTACAAGTACAAGTAAGTAAGTAGCATTGTAAATAAACTAGGTATATACTTTTAGTAATTTTATGCTAATTGGCCTTATAATACTGTAAGTTATTAAAAAAATGTTACACTGAGAGAAAAATATTCGAAATTGAAACTTTAGAAAAAGAAAATATTGAAAATAAGAACATTATCTAAACAACAAAAAACTCATAATCGTTGAAAATCGTGTATGATTCTAAAAGTTCCAGATCAGTCACGAGTGACCGATAGATGTTCCTAAGCTTTACTAAGCAGAACGAAAAATTTATAGGAAACGCTTTCGGTTGTTTGTTTCTTAATATCAGATTCTATACAGAATTCTTTATGGACCTGTCTTGAACACATATATTAATGAAGTTGAGACGATTTAGACATGACCGCGTAACTCTCAGTATGTTAATAGTTCGATAAAGGAAGGAAACAGAAATTCGTACGAATGGTCCAAGTCAAACCAGAGACTGCTAAAGGAGCGCTTAACAGGGTCGCTAGTAGACTAGGTGTATTTCTTGGGATCAGATTTAACTAACTAACTAACTAACTAACTAACTAACTAACTAACTAACTAACTAACTAACTAACTAACTAACTAACTAACTAACTACTAACTAACTAACTAACTAACTAACTAACTACTAACTAACTAACTAACTAACTAACTAACTAACTAACTAACTAACTAACTAACTAACTAACTAACTAACTACTAACTAACTAACTAACTAACTAACTAACTAACTAACTAACTAACTAACTAACTACTAACTAACTAACTAACTAACTACTAACTAACTAACTAACTAACTACTAACTAACTAACTAACTAACTAACTAACTAACTACTAACTAACTAACTAACTAACTAACTAACTAACTAACTAACTAACTAACTAACTAACTAACTAACTAACTAACTAACTAACTAACTAACTAACTAACTAACTAACTAACTAACTAACTAACTAACTAACTAACTAACTACTAACTAACTAACTAACTAACTAACTAACTAACTAACTACTAACTAACTAACTAACTAACTAACTAACTAACTAACTAACTAACTAACTAACTAACTAACTAACTAACTAACTAACTAACTACTAACTAACTACTAACTAACTAACTAACTAACTAACTAACTAACTAACTAACTAACTAACTAACTAACTAACTAACTAACTAACTAACTAACTAACTAACTAACTAACTAACTAACTAACTAACTAACTAACTACTAACTAACTACTAACTAACTAACTAACTAACTAACTAACTAACTAACTAACTAACTACTAACTAACTAACTACTAACTAACTAACTAACTAACTAACTAACTAACTAACTAACTAACTAACTAACTAACTAACTAACTAACTAACTAACTAACTAACTAACTAACTAACTAACTAACTAACTAACTAACTAACTAACTAACTAACTAACTAACTAACTAACTAACTAACTAACTAACTAACTAATTAACTTTTGAGCATTCCAAATGTCATTGGCTCTACGTCCCAAATAAGTAAAGGTGGAAGTACACAATACGCGTTGAGCAGCAACACGTTTTACGCTTTTCTCGCTTTACAAGCTGCAAGTTTCATACCACGCGACATTTTGATCTCTCTTGCTCTTTTAAAAATCTAAATTTGACGTTTTTGTTAATTTTTCTTTATATTTTTCGTTCATTTATTACATTTTAGTTTTTCTTATTCAAACCAAAACAAAATACAACTCTGATCAGCTGCCGATGCGTCAACAGTTGAAACTTACAGTTTGTAACTTGTTAAATGAAAATACACTATTTCAACTTTTTTTCGACAGAAACCTATAACGCGTTGCCGCGTACAACGCGTGTTGTGTACTTCCAACTTAAGCCACTCTTCAGAAATCAACGTTAATATGCCCTTTAAAACCTTTTAAGATAAAACAGTTTATATATGTTTACATTCTTCTAAAATGTAAAATTTAGTTTTATGAAATTGGAAATTAGTTTAATTAATTAATTATAGTTAATTTAAGACCCCATTTAACCTAAGTACACTTCAACACAACTAAGGTAATAAATGACGAAAGGATGGGTCCATTAAGATTTAAGTGTCACTTTCCAAAATTCTTTCTAAAATAAGAATAGATGTTTTGATGGTTCTCTCGCCTTCAATTCATCACAATTATTTCTGCCTGTGTATTTAATGGTCTTAGTTTTCAGTTAAATACATACCGGTTCAAAAAATGTTGTTTCTATCAAAGACTACGAGAAAAAAACTACAACTTACAATTTAATTTCTGGACAAAAACAAAAAAAAAGTAAACAACTAATAGTACTTCAAAATATGCTGCTGAAATTCTGGTAAAAACAGGAAGATTTTCTTGTTTAAATATAATTCAAATAAAAACACTTAAAAAAGAATTAAGTAATTAACTAAACAAAATATTTACTTTTTTCCATAAACAGCAAGACAAAAATCACTGGCAGCAGATTTATATTAGTAAAATCACGTTTTTAAAGAATTTTTAAAACTTTAGTTTGCTTTTGATGTATATTTTTTAATTAATAATTTTTCTAAATAAATTATTTTATTCCAAGCTTTATCGAAACTTTTATTTTTATATAAAAATTAATTTTTTATTTATTTTCTCTAAAGATATATAAGATTTATTTTTGGTTTTCTTTTTCACTTAAATAGAAAATTTTCTATCTACACGCATTCCGTTTTTAACTTTAACAAACAATTTTTCTATAAATTTTCCAACGTTTTTTTTATTTCTTTGCTTCTTTTTTAATATTTTTTTTTTATAATTTTCTATATATTTATTTTTATATATTTTTTGGTTTATTAGCGCCGCGTTTAACTCAATTGTAACGACAATCTACGTTGAGCACCATAAACAGACTGTTTGCTGCACTGCGTCCAGTTCTTTCAATACCTCGATTTTTTTCATTTGTTACTTTTTTGTTAAAGTTTTGTGCGGTGTTTTCTCTCTGTCTCTATTATTTCTCCCCCCATTATGGTGTGTCTCTTTAACATTTCATTTAATATCATTTGTTGAGCATTTGTTAGAGATAATGTTAAAGTTAATGTTAATTTTAATATGCTGTTGACAATCTTAACATTATGTTAATTTATAGGTATGCAAATTATTTACTTCTGTTAAATTTTAAAAGAAATATTTTTATTTTATTTAGTTACTATGAGCTTTAAATATTGGTATTTATAAGAAGGAGCTGGTTTTCAATATCACACTTAATTCGAAAGTCCTTTTTAGGATGTAATGTGGGTGTGTGGTCGTATTGTTTAGAATTATCCTTGATATTAGGAGTAAATACCAAGATTTGCCTTAAATAAGATATTTTGACATAAATTTAATTAATCTTTAGCCTATAGATCCGCATAAATTTGGGCAAGGTTGCAGTTTATTCTGATGTTATTAATCTGCCCATTGCTGCCTTTAGAAATAGATCCCTGTGCCTTCTAAAAAATTCTGTAAGCGAAAGTATGTTTGGATTAGTCGTTAGATATTGGACAATTCATGTTATCTCCGCAAGTGATAACCATTTATTGTAAATATCGCGGTGTATGGGTAGTGCCGTTCTGTTAACCCCAAATCGCCAAATCTTTAGCGTTGAAATCGAGGCAAAAGGAATTGAGTATCGGTAATCAAATTCCCTCTGATACAGACAAGGATAACTCCCAAGTCTAAATCTTTTAAATCGGGTCAAAGAGAATTGTTTGTGATTCATTTCTATGTATCTCGATCACCAATTGCTACTTGATCTGCTTTGTCCGAAGAAGAGAACCTTAAACCTCAGTTAGTTAGTTAGTTAGTTAGTTAGTTAGTTAGTTAGTTAGTTAGTTAGTTAGTTAGTTAGTTAGTTAGTTAGTTAGTTAGTTAGTTAGTTAGTTAGTTAGTTAGTTTAGTTAGTTAGTTCGTTAGTTAGTTAGTTCGTTAGTTAGTTAGTTAGTTAGTTAGTTAGTTAGTTAGTTAGTTAGTTAGTTAGTTCGTTAGTTCGTTCGTTAGTTCGTTAGTTAGTTCGTTCGTTCGTTCGTTCGTTCGTTTCGTTGTTCGTTCGTTCGTTCGTTCGTTCGTTCGTTCGTTCGTTCGTTCGTTCGTTCGTTCGTTCGTTCGTTCGTTCGTTCGTTCGTTCGTTTGTTCGTTTCGTTCTTCGTTCGTTCGTTCGTTCGTTCGTTCGTTCGTTCGTTCGTTCGTTTCGTTCGTTTTTCGTTCGTTCGTTCGTTCGTCGTTCGTTCGTTCGTTCGTTCGTTCGTTCGTTCGTTCGTTCGTTCGTTCGTTCGTTCGTTCGTTCGTTCGTTCGTTCGTTCGTTAGTTCGTTCGTTTCGTTCGTTCGTTCGTTCGTTCTTTCGTTCGTTCGTTCGTTCGTTCGTTCGTTCTTTCGTTCGTTCGTTTCGTTCGTTCGTTCGTTCGTTCGTTCGTTCGTTCGTTCGTTCGTTTCGTTCGTTTCGTTCGTTCGTTCGTTCGTTCGTTCGTTCGTTCGTTCGTTTCGTTCGTCGTTCGTTTCGTTCGTTCGTTCGTTCGTTCGTTCGTTCGTTCGTTCGTTCGTTCGTTCGTTCGTTCGTTCGTTCGTTCGTTCGTTCGTTCGTTCGTTCGTTTCGTTCGTTCGTTAGTTCGTTCGTTCGTTCGTTCGTCGTTCGTTCGTTCGTCGTCGTTCGTTCGTTCGTTCGTTCGTTCGTTCGTTCGTTCGTCGTTCGTCGTTCGTTCGTTCGTTCGTTCGTTCGTTCGTTCGTTCGTTCGTTCGTTCGTTCGTTCGTTCGTTCGTTCGTTCGTTCGTTCTTCGTTCGTTCGTTCGTTTCGTTCGTTCGTTCGTTCGTTCGTTCGTTCGTTCGTTCGTTCTTCAGTTCGTTCGTTCGTTTCGTTCGTTCGTTCTCGTTCGTTCGTTAGTTTCGTTCGTTCGTTCGTTCGTTCGTTCGTTCGTTCGTTCGTATCGTTCGTTCGTTCGTTCGTTCGTTCGTTCTTAGTTCGTTCGTTCTTCGTTCGTTCGTTCGTTCGTTCGTTCGTTCGTTCGTTCGTTCTTCGTTCGTTCGTTCGTTCGTTCGTTCGTTCGTTCGTCGTTCGTTCGTTCTTTCGTTCGTTCGTTCGTTCGTTCGTTCGTTCGTTTCGTTCGTTCTTCGTTTCGTTCGTTCGTTCGTTCGTTCGTTCGTTCGTTCGTTCGTTCGTTTCGTTGTTCGTTCGTTCGTTCTTCGTTCGTTCGTTCGTTCGTTCGTTCGTTCGTTCGTTCGTTTCGTTCGTTCGTTCGTTCGTTCGTTCGTTCGTTCGTTCGTTCGTTCGTTCGTTCGTTTCGTTCGTTCGTTCGTTCTTTCGTTCGTTCGTTCGTTCGTTCGTTCTTCTTCGTTCGTTCGTTGTTCGTTCGTTCGTTCGTTCGTTCGTTCGTTCGTTTCGTTCGTTCGTTCGTTCGTTCGTTCGTTTCGTTCTTCGTTCGTTCGTTCGTTCGTTCGTTCGTTCGTTCGTTCGTTCGTTCGTTTTCGTTTCGTTCGTTCGTTCGTTGTTCGTTCGTTCGTTCGTTCGTTCGTTCGTTCGTTCGTTTCGTTCGTTCGTTCGTTCGTTTTCTTTCGTTCGTTCGTTTTTCGTTCGTTGTTCGTTCGTTCGTTCGTTCGTTCGTTCGTTTCGTTCGTTCGTTCGTTCGTTCGTTCGTTCGTTCGTTCTTCGTTCGTTCGTTTTTTCGTTCTTTCGTTCGTTCGTTCGTTCGTTCGTTCGTTCGTTCGTTCGTTCGTTCGTTCGTTCGTTCTTCGTTCGTTCGTTCGTTCGTTCGTTCGTTCGTTCGTTCGTTCGTTCGTTCGTTCGTTCGTTCGTTCGTTCGTTCGTTCGTTCGTTCGTTCGTTCTTTCGTTCGTTGTTTCGCTTTTCGTTCGTTCGTTCGTTCGTTCGTTCGTTTCTCTTCTTCGGCTTTCTCCTTCCTTCCTTCCTTCTCCTGCTTGTTCCCCGGCCGTTTTCTGCCCCCGCTCTCTACGCTTCTCTTCAGCGCCGGCCTCCCGTCCTCCCCTCTTCCTCGCTGTTTGTTCCCCCCCTTCTGCAGTTCTTTCGGGGCTTACTTGTAGATTAACTAAAACATTTAAAACTTTCTTTAAAAGCCAACAAAGGAAATGGAAATAATCTTTCAAATTCTCTCTCATTCATTGCTAAGCTTTATAATTTGATCACGAATTACAATTTTTTTCAAAAACCCCTCTTGAACTTATTCTACTTTTATTTCTAAGATACAATAAAAATAAACATTAAAGCAAAATAAAAACAAAAGCATTGTAGACGACAATAACAACAACAAAAACATGAAATAATCTTAAATAGTCATAATGGCTTAAACAACATCTCAAATACAAAAAAAAGTATATGGATAAAAATTTACATACAAGAACCCACAATATGTAGATACATATGATTCTCATAACTCGTGTGGAATGACTGACTATTTAAGCCCAACGGCAATTTCTTTGAAACATATTGTTTATATATATTTAACAAAATTTCTAAATCATTCACAGCAACTACAACTAAATAACCATGACAACAACGAGTAAAAAAAAAAAAATAAAATAACAACAAAAAAGTTGTTTTATACAATTTTTTTATCTATTCTAAAATTGTAAATTTAAGACTGAAATTAAAACCGAGAGGTGCACTGATACATGCTCTAGCCGTCTGTCTGTCTGTCGGTCGGTTGTTGTGAGAGCTCATGCCCGTTCGTTGTATGTCTGTCTGGCCAAGAGCATGTCCATGACAGTGAAATGAAAACACTTTAGTAGTATTATTTTTGTATACATAAGAATTGTGTATGTATAATAAAAATGCATTCATCTACATCCCTACCTTTACTAGACATACAGATGTATGTAATTATGTATCATCTACTATAGGCTCTAACAATGGACCATGTTCTCACACCAATAACAAACTGTTTTTGGCCACAGGCAGATATATGAAAATGAAAATATTTTTATTGTAATAAAACAACTAGTTAGTAAGAGTAAGAGTATTATATTCGGCTAAGCCGAATATTATATACCTACCCAGCAAATTTCGAAGGAAAAAATTACTTTTTTGGGTAAATCGCTTATAACTTCGTTAAAGCACGTTTAAATTGAAAAATAAGCTTATTTTGTGATCACTCATATTTTCCCTCAAAAATCGATAATTTGGTCAAAAAACATGAGAAAACTAGAATCGCCTGTAACTTCGTTAAAACACGTTTAAATTGAAAAATAAGCTTATTTTGTGATCACTCATATTTTCCCTCAAAAATCGATTATTTGGTCAAAAAACATGAGAAAACTAAAATCGCCTGTAACTTCGTTAAAACACGTTTAAATTGAAAAATAAGCTTATTTTGTGATCACTCATATTTTCCCTCAAAAATCTATTATTTGGTCAAAAACATGAGAAAACTAAAATCGCCTGTAACTTCGTTAAAACACGTTTAAATAGAAAAATAAGGTTATTTTGTGATCACTCATATTTTCCTTCAAAAATCGGGAAACATTAGAAAACTAAAATCGCCTGTAAATACGTTAAAACACGTTTAAATAGAAAAATAAGGTTATTTTGTGATCACTCATATTTTCCTTCAAAAATCGATTATTTGGTCAAAAAACATGAAAAAACTAAAATCGCCTGTAACTTCGTTAAAACACGTTTAAATTGAAAAATAAGCTTATTTTGTGATCACTCATCTTTTCCCTTAAAAATCGATTATTTGGTCAAAAAACATGAGAAAACTTTAATCGCTTATAACTTCGTTAAAACACGTTTAAATTGAAAAATAAGCTTATTCTGTGACCACCCATATTTTCCCTCAAAAATCGATTATTTGGTCAAAAAAACATGAGACAACTAAAAACGCCTGTAACTTCGTTAAAACACGTTTAAATTGAAAAATAAGCTTATTTTGTGATCACTCATATTTTCCCTCAAAAATCGATAATTTGGTCAAAAAACATGAGAAAACTAGAATCGCCTGTAACTTCGTTAAAACACGTTTAAATTGAAAAATAAGCTTATTTTGTGATCACTCATATTTTCCCTCAAAAATAAAAAAAAAACTAACATCGCCTGTAACTTCGTTAAAACACGTTTAAATAGAAAAATAAGCTTATTTTGTGATCACTCATATTTTCCCTCAAAAATCGATTATTTGGTCAAAAAACATGAGAAAACTAAAATCGCCTGTAACTTCGTTAAAACACGTTTAAATTGAAAAATAAGCTTATTTTGTGATCACTCATATTTTCCCTCAAAAATCTATTATTTGGTCAAAAAACATGAGAAAACTAAAATCGCCTGTAACTTCGTTAAAACACGTTTAAATAGAAAAATAAGGTTATTTTGTGATCACTCATATTTTCCTTCAAAAATCGGGAAACATTAGAAAACTAAAATCGCCTGTAAATTCGTTAAAACACGTTTAAATAGAAAAATAAGGTTATTTTGTGATCACTCATATTTTCCTTCAAAAATCGATTATTTGGTCAAAAAACATGAAAAAACTAAAATCGCCTGTACCTTCGTTAAAACACGTTTAAATTGAAAAATAAGCTTATTTTGTGATCACTCATCTTTTCCCTTAAAAATCGATTATTTGGTCAAAAAACATGAGAAAACTTTAATCGCTTATAACTTCGTTAAAAACACGTTTAAATTGAAAAATAAGCTTATTCTGTGACCACCCATATTTTCCCTCAAAAATCGATTATTTGGTCAAAAAACATGAGAAAACTAGAATCGCCTGTAACTTCGTTAAAAACACGTTTAAATTGAAAAATAAGCTTATTTTGTGATCACTCATATTTTCCCTCAAAAATCGATTTTTTAGTCAAAAAACATGAGAAAACTTTAATCGCTTATAACTTCGTTAAAACACGTTTAAATTGAAAAATAAGCTTATTTTGTGATCACTCATATTTTCCCTCAAAAATCGATTATTTGGTCATAAAACATAAGAAAACTAAAATCGCCTGTAACTTCGTTAAAACACGTTTAAATTGAAAAATAATCTTATTTTGTGATCACTCATATTTTCCCTTAAAAATCGATTATTTGGTCAAAAAACATGAGAAAACTAAAATCGCCTGTAACTTCGTTAAAACACGTTTAAATTGAAAAATAAGCTTATTTTGTGATCACTCATATTTTCCCTCAAAAATCGATTATTTGATAAAAAAAAACATGAGAAAACTAAAATCGCCTGTAACTTCGTTAAAACACGTTAAAATTGAAAAATAAGCTTATTTTGTGATCACTCATATTTTTGGTCAAAAAACATGAGAAAACTAAAATCGCCTGTAACTTCGTTAAAACACGTTTAAATTGAAAAATAAGCTTATTTTGTGATCACTCATATTTTTGGTCAAAAAACATGAGAAAACTAAAATCGCCTGTAACTTCGTTAAAACACGTTTAAATTGAAAAATAAGTTTATTTTGTGATCACTCATATTTTCCCTCAAAAATCGATTATTTGGTCAACAAAAAAAGATGAGAAAACTAAAATCGCCTGTAACTTCGTTAAAACACGTTTAAATTGAAAAATAAGCTTACATTGTGATCACTCATATTATCCCTTAAAAATCGATTATTTTATCAAAAAACATGAGAAAACTAAAATCGCCTGTAACTTCGTTAAAACACGTTTAAATTGAAAAATAAGCTTATTTTGTGATCACTCATATTTTCCCTCAAAAATCGATTATTTGGTAAAAAAAAACATGAGAAAACTAAAATCGCCTGTAACTTCGTTAAAACACGTTTAAATAGAAAAATAAGGTTATTTTGTGATCACTCATATTTTCCTTCAAAAATCGATTATTTGGTAAAAAAACATGAAAAAACTAAAATCGCCTGTAACTTCGTTAAAACACGTTTAAATTGAAAAATAAGCTTATTTTGTGATCACTCATCTTTTCCCTTAAAAATCGATTATTTGGTCAAAAAACATGAGAAAACTTTAATCGCTTATAACTTCGTTAAAACACGTTTAAATTGAAAAATAAGCTTATTCTGTGGCCACTCATATTTTCCCTCAAAAATCGATTATTTGGTCATAAAACATAAGGAAACTAAAATCGCCTGTAACTTCGTTAAAACACGTTTAAATTGAAAAATAAGCTTATTTTGTGATCACTCATATTTTCCCTTAAAAATCGATTATTTGGTCAAAAAACATGAGAAAACTTTAATCGCTTATAACTTCGTTAAATCACGTTTAAATTGAAAAATAAGCTTATTCTGTGACCACCCATATTTTCCCTCAAAAATCGATTATTTGGTCAAAAAACATGAGAAAACTAAAAACGCCTGTAACTTCGTTAAAACACGTTTAAATTGAAAAATAAGATTATTTTGTGATCACTCATATTTTCCCTCAAAAATCGATTTTTTAGTCAAAAAACATGAGAAAACTTTAATCGCTTATAACTTCGTTAAAACACGTTTAAATTGAAAAATAAGCTTATTTTGTGATCACTCATATTTTCCCTCAAAAATCGATTATTTGGTCATAAAACATAAGAAAACTAAAATCGCCTGTAACTTCGTTAAAACACGTTTAAATTGAAAAATAAGCTTATTTTGTGATCACTCATATTTTCCCTTAAAAATCGATTATTTGGTCAAAAAACATGAGAAAACTTTAATCGCTTATAACTTCGTTAAAACACGTTTAAATTGAAAAATAAGCTTATTCTGTGACCACTCATATTTTCCCTCAAAAATCGATTATTTGGTCAAAAAGCATGAGAAAACTAAAAACGCCTGTAACTTCGTTAAAACACGTTTAAATTGAAAAATAAGCTTATTTTGTGATCACTCATATTTTCCGATTATTTGGTCATAAAACATAAGAAAACTAAAATCGCCTGTAACTGCGTTAAAACACGTTTAAATTGAAAAATAAGCTTATATTGTGATCACTCATCTTTTCCCTTAAAAATCGATTATTTGGTCAAAAAACATGAGAAAACTTAAATCGCCTGTAACTTCGTTAAAACACGTTTAAATTGAAAAATAAGCTTATTTTGTGATCACTAATATTTTCCCTTAAAAATCGATTTTTTAGTCAAAAAAACATGAGAAAACTTAAATCGCCTATAACTTCGTTAAAACACGCTTAAATTAAAAAATAAGCTTATTTTGTGATCACTTGTATTGTCTCTCAAAAATCGATTATTTGTTCAAAAAACATGATAAAACTAAAATCGCCTGTAACTTCGTTAAAACACGTTTAAATTGAATAATAAGCTTATTTTGTGATCACTCATATTTTCCCTCAAATATCGATTATTTGGTCATAAAACATAAGAAAACTAAAATCGCCTGTAACTTCGTTAAAACACGTTTAAATTGAAAAATAAGCTCATTTTGAGATCACTCATATATTTCCTCAAAAATCGATTATTTGGTCAAAAAACATGAGAAAACTAAAATCGCCTGTAACTTCGTTAAAACACGTTTAAATTGAAAAATAAGCTTATTTTGTGATCACTCATCTTTTCCCTTATTTTGTGATCACTCATATTTTCTCTTAAAAATCGATTTTTTAGTCAAAAAAACATGAGAAAACTTAAATCGCCTATAACTTCGTTAAAACACGTTTAAATTAAAACAAGTAAGAAATTATAGTCGGGCGGGGGCCGACCATATGATACCCTACACCAGTTATGAATATTAAATGTGATTTATTTTTCATAATAAAGCATTTATCTTCAATATTCCCTTGTTCCAATACATTTAAGCAATTTATGGATGAAAAACTAATTTTCTGAAAGAGGCTTTATATGGGGGCTAGGGGCAAATATGGACCAAGCCCGATAAAATTTTGTGAATATATTTATATTGACATAATATTTTATTGTGCTGAATTTCATCGCGATATTTGTGTTTATAAGCTAATTTGGGACATTCAAGTAATTTTCTGAAGGGGACTTTGTATGGGAGCTAGGGTCAAATGTGGCCCGATCTTTATGAAATTTGGCAGGGTCATCAAGACTTCTATAAAACTTAGTTGTGCCGTATTTTACCGATATATCTGTATATTTAACATAATTATGAGCTCAGAAGCCCTTTTCGGGGGGTTCTGTTCTATGGGGGCTAGGTGAAATAATGGACCGATTTTAACCATTTTCAATAGGCTTCGTCCTTAGGTCAAATAAAACGTGCGTGCCAAATTTCATCCAATTATCTTGAAAATTGCGACCTGTACCTTGCGCACAAGGTTTACATGGACAGCCAGCCGGCCAGCCAGCCAGCCAGCCAGCCAGACGGACGGACGGACATAGCTTAATCGACTCAGAAAACGATTCTAAGCTGATTGGTATACTTTAAGGTGGGTCTAGGACGAATATTTTTGTATGTTACAAACATCAGCACAAATCCAATATACCCTCCCCACTAAAGTGGTGTAGGGTATAAAAATAAGCTTATTTTGTGATCACTTGTATTATCTCTCAAAAATCGATTATTTGTTCAAAAAACATGATAAAACTAAAATCGCCTGTAACTTCGTTAAAACACGTTTAAATTGAAAAATAAGCTTATTTTGTGATCACTCATATTTTCGGTCAAAAAACATGAGAAAACTAAAATCGCCTGTAACTTCGTTAAAACACGTTTAAATTGAAAAATAAGCTTATTTTGTGATCACTCATATTTTCCCTCAAATATCGATTATTTGGTCATAAAACATAAGAAAACTAAAATCGCCTGTAACTTCGTTAAAACACGTTTAAATTGAAAAATAAGCTTATTTTGTGATCACTTGTATTGTCTCTCAAAAATCGATTATTTGTTCAAAAAACATGATAAAACTAAAATCGCCTGTGACTTCGTTAAAACACGTTTAAATTGAAAAATAAGCTTATTTTGTGATCACTCATCTTTTCCCTCAAATATCGATTATTTGTTCAAAAAACATGATAAAACTAAAATCGCCTGTGACTTCGTTAAAACACGTTTAAATTGAAAAATAAGCTTATTTTGTGATCACTCATATTTTCCCTTAAAAATCGATTATTTGGTCAAAAAACATGAGAAAACTAAAAACGCCTGTAACTTCGTTAAAACAGGTTTAAATTGAAAAATAAGCTCATTTTGAGATCACTCATATATTTCCTCAAAAATCGATTATTTGGTCAAAAAACATGAGAAAACTTAAATCGCCTGTAACTTCGTTAAAACACGTTTAAATTGAAAAATAAGCTTATTTTGTGATCACTCATATTTTCCCTTAAAAATCGATTTTTTAGTCAAAAAAACATGAGAAAACTTAAATCGCCTATAACTTCGTTAAAACACGTTTAAATTAAAAAATAAGCTTATTTTGTGATCACTCATATTTTCGGTCAAAAAACATGAGAAAACTAAAATCGCCTGTGACTTCGTTAAAACACGTTTAAATTGAAAAATAAGCTTATTTTGTGATCACTCATATTTTCCCTCAAATATCGATTATTTGGTCATAAAACATAAGAAAACTAAAATCGCCTGTAACTTCGTTAAAACACGTTTAAATTGAAAAATAAGCTTATTTTGTGATCATTCATATTTTCCTTCAAAAATCGATTATTTGGTCATAAAACATAAGAAAACTAAAATCGCCTGTAGCTTCGTTCAAGCACGTTTAAATTGAAAAATAAGCTTATTTTGTGATCACTCATCTTTTCCCTTATTTTGTGATCACTCATATTTTCTCTTAAAAATCGATTTTTTAGTCAAAAAAACATGAGAAAACTTAAATCGCCTATAACTTTGTTAAAACACGTTTAAATTGAAAAATAAGCTTATTTTGTGATCACTCATATTTTCCCTCAAATATCGATTATTTGGTCATAAAACATAAAAAAACTAAAATCGCCTGTGACTTCGTTAAAACACGTTTAAATTGAAAAATAAGCTTATTTTGTGATCACTCATATTTTTGGTCAAAAAACATGAGAAAACTAAAATCGCCTGTAACTTCGTTAAAACACGTTTAAATTGAAAAATAAGCTTATTTTGTGATCACTCATATTTTCCCTCAAATATCGATTATTTGGTCATAAAAAATAAGAAAACTAAAATCGCCTGTAATTTCCTTAAAACACGTTTAAATTGAAAAATAAACTTATTTTGTGATCATATTTCCCTTCTACGATACTGCTCATTTCAATCCTCTAACTCCTTCCGTGTGTCCTCTATTGTGCTTTTAAGAGACAGACGGATTATCTTAAAATTTCATAAGGTCCCAGAATATACTTTTGTATGTCTACGACCAATATTTCGATGTGTTACAAACGGAATGACAAAATCAATATACTGCGCCATCTCTTTTGATGTTGGGTATAAAAAAATGGTATGAAATAAGAATGATTACAATAAAATGTAATGATAACACTATGTAGTTTACAAAGAGTGAGAGAAATGTATAGTGTTAATGCATACATTATGAGAAGAAAGAGAGGAGCAGAGAGAGAGAGACAGAGAAAATAAGAAAATATTTGTAGCGCTTATTTATTTATTAAAACGGAAGCTGTGTATGGTATTAATATAACTGTAAAACAATTAACAGAAACTGTTAAGTTCAATAACATTACGAAGAATTTAACAGTGTTTGTTTTATGTTAAAGCTGTTAAAAGACAGGTAAGGGATGTTGCTAACATGTTCTAGTAAGTAATAATTTTTTGGCTTAAAGGCATAATACTCTGCTGGCCCTTAGGTATCTGATAATATCGCTCCTTTACCAGTGTTTCTGGTGGAAATCGACCCAACACTACCTCCTGTCTGACAGACTACTTACACGTTCTCTCAATTCCAAAGAAACTCTAGATCAGAATTCTTGAATTAAGTAAATTTTTTAATAAATTCAATCGTGGATATTTTTAAATCATGTTTTAGCCGATTTCAGCTATGTCATATGGGCATTTCAACTCATAGATGGTGGATAGTGGATGCATGTTTTACACCTTTTTTAAGTATCTTTTCCCTATGACCATTGACTGTAAGTTTACAGTTATTGCTTAAAGTACTTAAATTGTAAACAATATTTTTCCTCTCTTTCTCTACTCTCTACCTCTGTTATCTTCGCAATGCTTAACATAAGAAATACATTAGAATTCCCCCATTAAAATAAGAATCCATTTTACTTATGTTTTGCTTATAGACAAAAAATTCATTATTATTTATATGTAAATAACAACATTTTCAATAATTTTGCTAAATCATACACCTACCTACATACATACATAACTAAACATACTTTTATCATCATTATCATTATTATTCTTATCACTGTTCTTCATCATACGATACACAACACCAATCAAACACCTACTCCTTATTCATTCCACTACTTATCAATTTCCTATGCTAATACAACGAGTTTGAGTGTCTTTTTTTTTTGGGAGCATGAATGAATATTTCGGCTGTTTTCAATAATGGTGGAGATTTCCAACACTCATTGCTGTTTTTCTCTAGCTTTATTTGTTTGGCTTTGTTGCATACCGATTACTTTTTCACTTTATTGTGTATATGATTATTTATATTTTTTTCTTTTTTGTATTATTTTTCAACTTGTGGTGGTATGAACTTGAATATATAGAAAATCGATATTTTTCCTCTCGTTATAGATAAACTCTCAGTAATTTTTTTGTGTATAACATTTTTGATTTTGTACTATTATGTTTGGCTGAGTGGATACCTCCTGTTAAGTTTAATGTTCAATTAAATTTTGTTGGCTGCGTTTTTTTTTTTTTTTTTTTTGTTTTATTCCAGACGGCTTGTTTTATTTAATTGTGTTAAAAATTTGTTTTTAAAACGAATGAGAATTAAAAAAATGCCACAAATTGGCAACATGTTTTTTTAATTAAATCATGAGGGTTTTATAAAAGATATTTTTTTAGCAAATTTAAAAAAATATTTTTAATTTAATTCTAGTGTAGTCAATAGTCTAGTCTATAGTCTAGTCTATAGTCTAGTCTATAGTCTAGTCTATAGCTAGTCTATAGTCTAGTCTATAGTCTAGTCTATAGTCTAGTCTATAGTCTAGTCTATAGTCTAGTCTATAGTCTAGTCTATAGTCTAGTCTATAGTCTAGTCTATAGTCTAGTCGATAGTCTAGTCTATAGTCTAGTCTATAGTCTAGTCTATAGTCTCGTCTATAGTATAGTAGTCATAGTCTGTCTATAGTCTAGTCTATTAGTCTAGTCTATTAGTCTAGTCTATAGTCTAGTCTATAGTCTAGTCTATAGTCTAGTCTATAGTCTAGTCTATAGTCTAGTCTATAGTCTAGTCTATAGTCTAGTCTATAGTCTAGTCTATAGTCTAGTCCTATAGTCTAGTCTATAGTCTAGTCTATAGTCTAGTCTATAGTCTAGTCTATAGTCTAGTCTATAGTCTAGTCTATAGTCTAGTCTATAGTCTAGTCTATAGTCTAGTCTATAGTCTAGTCTATAGTCTAGTCTATAGTCTAGTCTATAGTCTAGTCTATAGTCTAGTCTATAGTCTAGTCTATAGTCTAGTCTATAGTCTAGTCTATAGTCTAGTCTATAGTCTAGTCTATAGTCTAGTCTATAGTCTAGTCTATAGTCTAGTCTATAGTCTAGTCTATAGTCTAGTCTATAGTCTAGTCTATAGTCTAGTCTATAGTCTAGTCTATAGTCTAGTCTAGTCTAGTCTAGTCTATAGTCTATAGTCTAGTCTATAGTCTAGTCTATAGTCTAGTCTATAGTCTAGTCTATAGTCTAGTCTATAGTCTAGTCTATAGTCTAGTCTATAGTCTAGTCTATAGTCTAGTCTATAGTCTAGTCTATAGTCTAGTCTATAGTCTAGTCTATAGTCTAGTCTATAGTCTAGTCTATAGTCTAGTCTATAGTCTAGTCTATAGCCTAGTCTATAGTCAAGTCTATAGTCTAGTCTATAGTCTAGTCTATAGTCTAGTCTATAGTCTAGTCTATAGTCTAGTCTATAGTCTAGTCTATAGTCTAGTCTATAGTCTAGTCTATAGTCTAGTCTATAGTCTAGTCTATAGTCTATTCTATAGTCTAGTCTATAGTCTAGTCTATAGTCTAGTCTATAGTCTAGTCTACAGTCTAGTCTACAATCTAGTCTATATTATATAGACCATGATGATATTGCGTGTCCGTAATGTTGTTTGAATTATTTTGTATAAAATAACAAGTATTTAAGAACAATCATACGCTGTGGGGGTCAGTTCAATTTAAATAACATTGCTTATACGTTCAATAGCAGACCGTCTGTTAACAAGAGTCCTTTTTTGTGAAGTGCCAATATTTTGTATAATAAGTTTTATAAGCTTTTGATTTTTTCTTTTTGGCTCTCTATAGAAACATATTTAAATACTTATAAAGTTCAATAACATTTCATTTATGTTTATTGTTATTTTTGTTTTTGTTTTGGCAAAAGAAACCAGACTTTTTAGCCAACTAAATTTGTACAAAAGAAAGAGTAAAGAGTAATTTTATTTCGTATAAATAATAATAATAAATAATTCAGTTAGTCTATATAACTGAACAACCCAATTTTGTCTAATTCTCTTTAAAACATTAAAACATAATAAATTGTCTAGCTTTATAAATAAATTAAGAAATAAAACAGCTAATTGAGGTTTTGAAAACAAATTTAATTGTTTAAGTAATAGTTATTTTAGTCATTTAGTATAAATTATTCTGTTTTAGTTTTTTTTCACAAAATAATATAATAATTATTATTTGTTTATAAATTTTGCTGTTTTAAAATTTATTTTCCACTTGCTTTTCTATTTGTATTTCAATGATTTTTTTGTAACTTTTTTCTTTTTTTCTCAGTCACGTCATAAGAAGCGAAAGAAAAAACACTTTGCACGTGCACAATTACGTTTTGAAGCATAAATTTTGTATAAATGTGTGTGTAGAGCTTTTTACCTGTGTTAATGTTTATGGAAACCCGTCAGTTTGAAAGTCGTTTTTATATTCCCTTTGTATTTGATCAAATGTTTAAATGTTTTTAATAGAAAAGCTGAAGAAGGGAACTGGATTACAACTAAATTTCAACTTTTGACTATTTTTGTTAGTTTGTCTAACAAAAAACGAGTCGTTTATTTACTTACAGACCACAGGTAGTCTAGTATGGCGTTAAACATCACTTCACTGGTCTTATGTAATCTAAATTGTAGTCTTTTTATTTATACTCATTCAGAACTGCCGAAAAATTTACCACCTAAATTATAAATACCCAGAGTATATAAAGAAATGGAAATTTTTTGTTTCCTAACCTAAAGTATAACATATGATGTTTATGGTACATTATTTCATGTATTTGGGGTTAATAAAAGGTAAAGATTTAAAAGAATGCAATCATTTAAATGCCAATTACATATTAGGAGCTCTTAAGATATGAGTCCAAACGAGAAAATAATGAAATTCTGCTATCACCTTCAATCTTTCTTCTGCAATTTCTAAAAAAAAGATAATAATCGGAGACTTTAATCGCTTGTAAATCCTTTAATAATGACCAAGTAGAAAAAATGACAAAAATGTAGTTAATTAGTTAGTCAGTTAGTAGTTAGTTAGTAGTAGGTAGTTAGTTAGTTAGTAGTAGTAGTTAGTTAGTTAGTTAGTTAGTTAGTTGTAGTTAGAGTTAGTGTTAGTTAGTTAGTTAGTTAGTAGTAGTTAGTTAGTTAGTTAGTTAGTTAGTTAGTTAGTTAGTTAGTAGTTAGTTGTTAGTTAGTTAGTTAGGTTAGTTGTTAGTGTAGTTAGTTTAGTTAGTTAGTTAGTTAGTGTTCGTTAGTTAGTTCGTTAGTTAGTTAGTTAGTTAGTTAGTTAGTTTAGTTAGTTAGTTAGTTAGTAGTTAGTTAGTTAGTTAGTTAGTTAGTTAGTTCGTTAGTTCGTTAGTTTCGTTCGTTAGTTCGTTCGTTCGTTTTCGTTCGTTCGTTTCGTTCGTTCGTTTTCGTTCGTTCGTTCGTTCGTTCGTTCGTTCGTTTCGTCGTTCGTTCGTTCGTTCGTTCGTTTCGTTCGTTTGTTCGTTTTGTTCGTTCGTTCGTTCGTTCGTTCGTTCGTTCGTTCGTTCGTTCGTTCTTGTTCGTTCGTTCGTTCGTTCGTTCGTTCGTTCGTTCGTTCGTTCGTTCGTTTCGTTCGTTCGTGTTCGTTTTCGTTCGTTCGTTCGTTCGTTCGTTTCGTTCGTTCGTTCGTTCGTTCGTTCGTTCGTTCGTTGTTCGTTCGTTCGTTTCGTTCGTTCGTTCGTTCGTTCGTTTCGTTCGTTCGTTCGTTCGTTCGTTCGTTCGTTCGTTCGTTCGTTCGTTCGTTCGTTCGTTCGTTCGTTCGTTCGTTCGTTCGTTCGTTCGTTCGTTCGTTCGTTTCGTTTTCGTTCGTTCGTTCGTTCGTTCGTTCGTTCGTTCGTTCGTTCGTTCGTTCGTTCGTTCGTTCGTTCGTTCTTCGTTCGTTCGTTCGTTCGTTCGTTCGTTTCGTTCGTTCGTTCGTTCGTTCGTTTCGTTCGTTTTCGTTCGTTCGTTCGTTTTCGTTCGTTCGTTCGTTTCGTTCGTTCGTTCGTTCGTTCGTTCTTCGTTCGTTCGTTCGTTCGTTCGTTCGTTCGTTCGTTCGTTCGTTCGTTCGTTCGTTCGTTCGTTCGTTGTTCGTTCGTTCGTTCGTTCGTTCGTTCGTTCGTTCGTTCGTTGGTTTCCTTGCCCCTTCCTTCTCTCCCCTTTTCCCCCCCCCGTCCCCCTCTCCTTCCTCCGTCCCTGCCTTCCTCCCTCCCTCTCCCTGTCCGTCTGTTTTCCCTTTACAAAAATCTTTATGTAATTCCCAACATAAATAGATACACGCTTGTTAAATGGCCAAAAGAGCATGCAAGACAGCATGACAGAAAGAAAACCACATAAAAGAAATTTGTAGTAGTTTCTTTCCTTAAACATTAACTTAAAGACAAATTAATGCCTAAGACGTGTGAATCTAATGTTTAAACATTAAATTCCTCCATAGTGCGTCTGCCCTGCTAAAATGAGGGAGGCAATTTACAAAATCCAATTTGAATATTAATGAGCAAGATAAGTGGAAACTACCACGATATTAAGTAAAAAAGAACAGAATTTTGAGACATTATGATTTTACACAATTCAGATATTTTATCATTTGCCTATAGCCTAACCATTACAGAACTTTAAATTAAAGGCAAATTCATTCTGAACGATTAGGGGATAATTATTGTTACAAACTTATAGGTAATTAAAGGTGATTTATTTTAAAACAGGTTTCCCTTTAAATTTCCCTAATATGTATTTATTTTATCTCATTTAATTTCTAGTAGGCTCATTAACTAGTGCCACTTGAATACCGGGTATATGAACTCCCCATAAACTACTTTAGCACTTAAAAATCTATTATTGTAAGTAATTTGTACCTGCTCTGAGTGTACAACACCTTGTTTGGTTATGCATGAAATACAACTTCACAATTGCGTATTTCTTGTTTAAATTTTTAAATGTTTTTAAGTAACGCACCAAAAAAATGTTCGTATTTGACTCATACTTATATTAGATTTTAAGTACTTTAGATAATGTTAGATATTGTACTTAAACATTATCAAACACAAAAAGTGTCAGTCACTTTGTTCTAATTTATAATTTTATGCGTGAGCCACCATGACAAAAATGTCAATGACTTACAAAGCGCTAGAATTGAATTTTGTTAAACATACATTTTACAGAAAAATACTAATACAGAGACACTGAAGTTTGAGTGAATAGTATGGAAATAGTACCACAGCTAATATACCTCCGAAAAATCGACAGCACCATAGACAAGACTATCGACTGGATTATAGACTAGAATATACACTAGACAATAGACTAGATTATATACTAGACCAGACTATGGACTTAATTATAGACTATACAATGGACTGAACTAGACTATAGACTAGACTATAGACTAGACTATAGACTAGACTATAGACTAGACTATAGACTAGACTATAGACTAGACTATAGACTAGACTGACTAGACTATAGACTAGACTATAGACTAGACTATAGACTAGACTATAGACTAGACTATAGACTAGACTATAGACTAGACTATAGACTAGACTATAGACTAGACTATAGACTAGACTATAGACTAGACTATAGACTAGACTATAGACTAGACTATAGACTAGACTATAGACTAGACTATAGACTAGACTATAGACTAGACTATAGACTAGACTATAGACTAGACTATAGACTAGACTATAGACTAGACTATAGACTAGACTATAGACTAGACTATAGACTAGACTATAGACTAGACTATACACTAGACTATAGACTAGACTATAGACTAGACTATAGAATAGACTATAGACTAGACTATAGAATAGACTATAGAATAGACTATAGAATAGACTATAGAAAAGACTATAGACTAGACTATAGACTAGACTATAGACTAGACTATAGACTAGACTATAGAATATACTATAGAATAGACTATAGAATAGACTATAGAAAAGACTATAGGCTAGACTACAGACTAGACTACAGACTAGACTATAGACTAGACTATAGACTAGACTATAGACTAGACTATAGACTAGACTACAGACTAGACTATAGACTAGACTATAGACTAGACTATAGACTAGACTATAGACTAGACTATAGACTAGACTATAGACTAGACTATAGACTAGACTATAGACTAGACTATAGACTAGACTATAGACTAGACTATAGACTAGACTATAGACTAGACTATAGACTAGACTATAGACTAGACTATAGACTAGACTATAGACTAGACTATAGACTAGACTATAGACTAGACTATAGACTAGACTATAGACTAGACTATAGACTAGACTATAGACTAGACTATAGACTAGACTATAGACTAGACTATAAACTAGACTATAGACTAGACTATAGACTAGACTATAGACTAGACTATAGACTAGACTATAGACTAGACTATAGACTAGACTATAGACTGGACTATAGACTAGACTATAGACTAGACTATAGACTAGACTATAGACTAGACTATAGACTAGACTATAGACTAGACTATAGACTAGACTATACACTAGACTATAGACTAGACTATAGACTAGACTATAGAATAGACTATAGACTAGACTATAGAATAGACTATAGAATAGACTATAGAATAGACTATAGAAAAGACTATAGACTAGACTATAGACTAGACTATAGACTAGACTATAGACTAGACTATAGACTAGACTATAGACTAGACTATAGAATATACTATAGAATAGACTATAGAATAGACTATAGAAAAGACTATAGGCTAGACTACAGACTAGACTACAGACTAGACTATAGACTATATAGACTAGACTATAGACTAGACTAGACTACAGACTAGACTATAGACTAGACTATAGACTAGACTATAGACTAGACTATAGACTAGACTAGACTATAGACTAGACTATAGACTAGACTATAGACTAGACTATAGACTAGACTATAGACTAGACTATAGACTAGACTATAGACTAGACTATAGACTAGACTATAGACTAGACTATAGACTAGACTATAGACTAGACTATAGACTAGACTATAGACTAGACTATAGACTAGACTATAGACTAGACTATAGACTAGACTATAGACTAGACTATAGACTAGACTATAGACTAGACTATAGACTAGACTATAGACTAGACTATAGACTAGACTATAGACTAGACTATAGACTAGACTATAGACTAGACTATAGACTAGACTATAGACTAGACTATAGACTAGACTATAGACTAGACTATAGACTAGACTATAGACTAGACTATAGACTAGACTATAGACTAGACTATAGACTAGACTATAGACTAGACTATAGACTAGACTATAGACTAGACTATAGACTAGACTATAGACTAGACTATAGACTAGACTATAGACTAGACTATAGACTAGACTATAGACTAGACTATAGACTAGACTATAGACTAGACTATAGACTAGACTATAGACTAGACTAGACTATAGACTAGACTATAGACTAGACTATAGACTAGACTATAGACTAGACTATAGACTAGACTAGACTATAGACTATACTATAGACTAGACTATAGACTAGACTATAGACTAGACTATAGACTAGACTATAGACTATACTATAGACTAGACTATAGACTAGACTATAGACTAGACTATAGACTAGACTATAGACTAGACTATAGACTAGACTATATACTAGACTATACTAGTTCTATACTATAAACTTTTGTTTGTTCTCTTCCAAAAAATCGATTTTTGGTTTACAAAATAATTCTCTTTTCTTTAGTTGAAAAGTTTTTTTTTACAAAATAACAAAATATCACTTGACAAATTGCTTTAATTTAATCCTTAAACTCTAGTTTTTCATAAAGTTTTAAAATTTTTATTTTCGCACAAAAAATTTCAACAACAAAGTTCATGGTTTTTGTTTTTCGTGTGAAAGATAAAAAAACTCATTACAACAGAAATGTTTCTTTTTGTTTGCCGAAAGAAAAAAGTATCAAAACTACAAAAGCAAAAACCTTGCAAAAAAAAGGAAAACTTTTCTATGTAGAAAGTTTTGCAATTTAATTTTGACAGTATATGTACAGAGTTACATTCATAATACTTATTCAAAGAAAAACATGTTTTTTTGGCAATGTCCTTTCTGCGTTCAGAAGAAGAAAATTGATACAACATAAAAGGATACAATAGAAAGGATATTGTACTTTACGAAATGGTTAGTTACAATTTAAATTGGAATTTTTTCAAGTGCAATGTGGGAATACAAAAATAATTTTTTTTTTTGGCAAATTTATAAATACAACATATGCCAGTGTGCATATTGTTTAAAGCAGAACTCACTAAAATTTCGGAATTTAACATTTGTTGAGGTTGTAAAGGGTTTGGAATCGATTTGAATTAATGAGATGCCACGTTCTCTTTTTTTCTTCATAAAACTTTAATATATAACTTTAACCTCAATATTATTAATCGAATAAACAACACATTTATTTAATTTATCTATTAAATCCCATATATCCTTAATAAATGCAAAAAACAATCATGGCTGTCAATTGTGAGAAAATAACAGCATCCATCTTTATTAAACAGTTATTTAGATTTGGCTTTTGTTGTCCCAACAAATAAAAATGTAAACAACAAAAAAGTAAGAGGCAGAGAAAGAGAACAGAAGCAAATAAAAAGTCCAACCATTTTCATTTAAGTCTAACAAATGCGGTAAATGCCTTTTGACCTTTTTCATATGAGTTCGGTCATACAACTTAAATATGCACTCATTCCTAAATGGTTGACTCTCCTTCTGTTAGTCAGTCATTTGCTTAGTCGTTGGTGTCAATGTTAATGCTCTTGTTATATTTTTGGGAAGATTGACAAGATTTTTACTTAATATTAGTTGTAAGTAATTTTTTTTTTCTTTTGAATTATTAAATGAACGTAATTGTTGCTAAGGAATACTATTATTCAAATAAAAAGTAAAAGTTTCGGCTTAAATTTTATGGAACATATTTTATATTTATTAGGACTTCGATTATTCATCGTTATAAAACAATTGACAATTTGACAAATGTTTTGTAACCCCAATCATTTTATTAATCACTCACACAAATTTACTATATCTGACTAATCTTGTATGTAATTTAATCCAAGTTTTCTGTTATTGTCATTTAGTGTAAGTGACAACTATTGTTTTTAAATTTTCAACAAAAAGTGAACTTTTTTGAGCACAAAAAAAGTTTTTTAAAGGTGTGTATCCACACATAAAGGAGCACTGAAAAAAATAAATTTTTACTGTTCCAACATTTATAAAACTGGATCCAAAAAGGACTAACATACACACTAGACTATAGACTCTATTATAGACTAGAAGTAGTGTACACTATAGACTAAACTATAGACTAGACTATAGACTGGACTTTAGATTAATTTGTGGCTGGACTATAGCTTAGTTTATAGACAGGACTATAGGCAAAACTAGACTATAAATACACTGGACTATAGATTAGACTATAGACTGGAATATAGTATAGACCGGACTATAGTATAGACTAGACTATAGTCCAGACTATAAGTTAGGCTAGACAATTCATTAGACTGTTGGCTAGATTATTGCCTAGATAATCTAGCCCTGTCTATAAATTAGACTATACATAGACTAGACTAGACTATAGACTAGACTATAGACTAGACTATAGACTAGACTATAGACTAGACTATAGACTAGACTATAGACTAGACTATAGACTAGACTATAGACTAGACTATAGACTAGACTATAGACTAGACTATAGACTAGACTATAGACTAGACTATAGACTAGACTATAGAATAGACTATAGACTAGACTATAGACTAGACTATAGACTAGACTATAGACTAGACTATAGACTAGACTATAGACTAGACTATAGAATAGACTATAGACTAGACTATAGACTAGACTATAGACTAGACTATAGACTAGACTATAGACTAGACTATAGACTAGACTATAGACTAGACTATAGACTAGACTATAGACTAGACTATAGACTAGACTATAGACTAGACTATAGACTAGACTATAGACTAGACTATAGAATAGACTATAGACTAGACTATAGAATAGACTATAGACTAGACTATAGACTAGACTATAGACTAGACTATAGACTAGACTATAGACTAGACTATAGACTAGACTATAGACTAGACTATAGACTAGACTATAGACTAGACTATAGACTAGACTATAGACTAGACTATAGACTAGACTATAGACTAGACTATAGACTAGACTATAGACTAGACTATAGACTAGACTATAGAATAGACTATAGACTAGACTATAGACTAGACTATAGACTAGACTATAGACTAGACTATAGACTAGACTATAGACTAGACTATAGACTAGACTATAGACTAGACTATAGACTAGACTATAGACTAGACTATAGACTAGACTATAGACTAGACTATAGACTAGACTATAGACTAGACTATAGACTAGACTATAGACTAGACTATAGACTAGACTATAGACTAGACTATAGACTAGACTATAGACTAGACTATAGACTAGACTATAGACTAGACTAGACTAGACTATAGACTAGACTATAGACTAGACTATAGACTAGACTATAGACTAGACTATAGACTAGACTATAGACTAGACTATAGACTAGACTATAGACTAGACTATAGACTAGACTATAGACTAGACTATAGAATAGACTATAGACTAGACTATAGACTAGACTATAGACTACTATAGACTAGACTATAGACTAGACTAGACTATAGACTAGACTATAGACTAGACTATAGACTAGACTATAGACTAGACTATAGACTAGACTATAGACTAGACTATAGACTAGACTATAGACTAGACTATAGACTAGACTATAGACTAGACTATAGACTAGACTATAGACTAGACTATAGACTAGACTATAGACTAGACTATAGACTAGACTATAGACTAGACTATAGACTAGACTATAGACTAGACTATAGACTAGACTATAGACTAGACTATAGACTAGACTATAGACTAGACTATAGACTAGACTATAGACTAGACTATAGACTAGACTATAGACTAGACTATAGACTAGACTATAGACTAGACTATAGACTAGACTATAGACTAGACTATAGACTAGACTATAGACTAGACTATAGACTAGACTATAGACTAGACTATAGACTAGACTATAGACTAGACTATAGACTAGACTATAGACTAGACTATAGACTAGACTATAGACTAACTATAGACTAGACTATAGACTAGACTATAGACTAGACTATAGACTAGACTATAGACTAGACTATAGACTAGACTATAGACTAGACTATAGACTAGACTATAGACTAGACTATAGACTAGACTATAGACTAGACTATAGACTAGACTATAGACTAGACTATAGACTAGACTATAGACTAGACTATAGACTAGACTATAGACTAGACTATAGACTAGACTATAGACTAGACTATAGACTAGACTATAGACTAGACTATAGACTAGACTATAGACTAGACTATAGACTAGACTATAGACTAGACTATAGACTAGACTATAGACTAGACTATAGACTAGACTATAGACTAGACTATAGACTAGACTATAGACTAGACTATAGACTAGACTATAGACTAGACTATAGACTAGACTATAGACTAGACTGACTAGACTATAGACTAGACTATAGACTAGACTATAGACTAGACTATAGACTAGACTATAGACTAGACTATAGACTAGACTATAGACTAGACTATAGACTAGACTATAGACTAGACTATAGACTAGACTATAGACTAGACTATAGACTAGACTATAGACTAGACTATAGACTATAGACTATACTAGACTAGACTATAGACTAGACTATAGACTAGACTATAGACTAGACTATAGACTAGACTATAGACTAGACTATAGACTAGACTATAGACTAGACTATAGACTAGACTATAGACTAGACTATAGACTAGACTATAGACTAGACTATAGACTAGACTATAGACTAGACTATGACTAGACTATAGACTAGACTATAGACTAGACTATAGACTAGACTATAGACTAGACTATAGACTAGACTATAGACTAGACTATAGACTAGACTATAGACTAGACTATAGACTAGACTATAGACTAGACTATAGACTAGACTATAGACTAGACTATAGACTAGACTATAGACTAGACTATAGACTAGACTATAGACTAGACTATAGACTAGACTATAGACTAGACTATAGACTAGACTATAGACTAGACTATAGACTAGACTATAGACTAGACTATAGACTAGACTATAGACTAGACTATAGACTAGACTATAGACTAGACTATAGACTAGACTATAGACTAGACTATAGACTAGACTATAGACTAGACTATAGACTAGACTATAGACTAGACTATAGACTAGACTATAGACTAGACTATAGACTAGACTATAGACTAGACTATAGACTAGACTATAGACTAGACTATAGACTAGACTGACTAGACTATAGACTAGACTATAGACTAGACTATAGACTAGACTATAGACTAGACTATAGACTAGACTATAGACTAGACTATAGACTAGACTATAGACTAGACTATAGACTAGACTATAGACTAGACTATAGACTAGACTATAGACTAGACTATAGACTAGACTATAGACTAGACTATAGACTAGACTATAGACTAGACTATAGACTAGACTATAGACTAGACTATAGACTAGACTATAGACTAGACTATAGACTAGACTATAGACTAGACTATAGACTAGACTATAGACTAGACTATAGACTAGACTATAGACTAGACTATAGACTAGACTATAGACTAGACTATAGACTAGACTATAGACTAGACTATAGACTAGACTATAGACTAGACTATAGACTAGACTATAGACTAGACCATAGACTAGACTATAGACTAGACTATAGACTAGACTATAGACTAGACTATAGACTAGACTATAGACTAGACTATAGACTAGACTATAGACTAGACTATAGACTAGACTATAGACTAGACTATAGACTAGACTATAGACTAGACTATAGACTAGACTATAGACTAGACTATAGACTAGACTATAGACTAGACTATAGACTAGACTATAGACTAGACTATAGACTAGACTATAGACTAGACTATAGACTAGACCATAGACTAGACTATAGACTAGACTATAGACTAGACTATAGACTAGACCATAGACTAGACTATAGACTAGACTATAGACTAGACTATAGACTAGACTATAGACTAGACTATAGACTAGACTATAGACTAGACTATAGACTAGACTATAGACTAGACTATAGACTAGACTATAGACTAGACTATAGACTAGATTATAGACTATAGACTAGACTATAGACTAGACTATAGACTAGACTATAGACTAGACTATAGACTAGACTATAGACTAGACTATAGACTAGACTATAGACTAGACTATAGACTAGACTATAGACTAGACTATAGACTAGACTAGACTATAAAATAATTTTGTTTGTGATCTTATCTGTTAATTATTTTCCTATATCTGAAATAGAATCTCCCTAATCAATAACTAATCTGTTATTTACAGTTGTTCCCTTATTATTTTCGATACTTATTTAAGTATCATTGACAGCATGTGTGTGAGTGTTAAGTTACATATAAATTTCTATTTATTTTATATTTAAACGTTTCACATTTCATGGTTCAAATAAAAAGTTTGTTTCACTTTTTTTCTCCACACTATTCAAATAAATGTGTATTTTGCACGACATTAATTTTTCGAAGTTTTTTACGAGTTTTATTGTCGGGGTTTCTTTGTTTGTTTAAATATTTTATGTAGACTGTCGTCGACATGCATTGTAATTGTTATTAGAAAAAGGGGGTCATTATCATGAGCCATAGACTAGAATAACACCAACCAGTTCAACATCATTATATTGATGAATCAACAGCATTGTTTGCATATGTGCAAGGATTTTTAAAGGGAATATTTCTTTTATAACGAGTTTATTATGAATAGTGGAGGAAATTTATATAAAAATTGTTAATATATAGATTTAAAAGTTCTGGAGAAAATATGACTGTTTATTAAGGTTTTCAAATAATCTAAATTTTATATCAAATTTAAACTATGTAATTAAATTATTTAATGTATGAATAAAATTGTTCTTTGGCATCAACAAGAATTTACTTTTATCGCCTGCAGTCTCTATTTACATACATATGTAGTTATGTATATGAAAACATACAAATTTATCACCAAACCCAATGAAAAATGTCTGTCTAACAGGTGTATTGTTGTCTATAGAAATCGAGGTGTAAATTGTAATACAATTGACAGATATCTTCGCACAATAAAGCCCATAACATACACTCGCTCTGTCTGACATCTGTCAATGTAAATAAATGTCATGGCAACAAAATGTCTGGGAACATTAAACGAATTGTCGTACCCTACATTACAAGGGGGGTATAAAACGTTAGAGTGTTGGGATTTAAAAAAAATAAGAAAATTCTAACTTTTAAATTGTTTCAATTTAAGATCTCTTAACTTTTAAATAAATTGCGCCATTTTTAATATGAGCAGTTATTACTGTAGGGTATCATGTAGTCAGTATTAACCAACAAATTGTTGTAAAATAAAATAAATTTGGTCTTTAAAAAATATCAAAAAATATGCCTATAGCGGCATATTAAACTGTCCATAAAATTTGACTTTTAAACAAAAGCATTTTTGAAAACAAAAATATATTAAAATAAAATAAAAATGTTTGATTAATAAGTCATCAATGAAAATCAATTTATTTTCAATACCCCAAACAAAGCCAATTAATGAGCAATTCAGAAACTCAAAATTTATTCTTTAAAAAAGATTTTTCTCACCAAAAAGCGAAACCAAAAAAAATCAATTCATTCATTGAATTCGAAAGCTAATGAAATCACCTAAAGACAACAAATCTTATATACCATATCCGGTTACAGTTTTAAACAAATTTACAACACCAAAACGGTTAAAACACATAAAACAAAACACATTTTTTTTAATCTTAAACTAAAAGCGACACTAGGAAATGTAAATCATATCCAAATTGAAACACAACTAAACAATTTCTTGGTAAAACCATCAACAAAACAAAGAATGAAATAAAGAAATATGTTGAGCTGAAAAAAAACTTGTTAAAAAAACACTTTTGTTAAGGTCAAGATTAAATATTTATATAGAATTGGATTCTTATTTAATTAAATGCTAAACAAGACTGCATACCTAACACAAACAATGAATGGATAAAACACAATTAAAGCGTTAGACGAAGAACTGCAATGAAATCATAAGGATTGTTTCACAAAAAGAATCTAAAGTGGTACTACAGTCTACTCTATGCTAAGAACTATAGTCTAGTCTAAAGTCGGGAATACAGTCTACTTATTGCCAAGGACTATAGACTAATATAATGTCAGATCTATAGTTTAATATATGGTCCGGACCATAGTCTAATCTATAGTAGTCAATATAGTTTAGTCTGATCTATAGTGTGTACTATAGACTAGTCTAAAGTCGGAACTATAGTCTATGCTAAGGTCTATAGTCTAATAAGTCTAGACCATAGTCTAGTCTAGACTGTCTCAATTATCGCCTGGACTATAGTCAAATCAATAATATGCACTATAGTCTAGTCTATAGTCTGGACTTTAGCCTAGCCTATAGTATTGTCTATGGTCTAGACTAGAGACTAGTCTATAGTCTAGTCTATAGTCTAGACTAGAGTCTAGTCTATAGTCTAGACTAGAGTCTAGTCGAAAGTCTAGACTATAGTCTAGTCGAAAGTCTAGTCTAAAGTCTAGACTATAGTCCAGTCTATAGTCTAGACTAGAGACTAGTCTCTAGTCTAGACTAGAGACTAGTCTATAGTCTAGACTAGAGTCTAGTCTATAGTCTAGACTAGAGTCTAGTCTATAGTCTAGACTTGAGTCTAGTCTATAGTCTAGTCTATAGTCTAGACTTGAGTCTAGTCTATAGTCTAGTCTAAGTCTAGACTTGAGTCTAGTCTATAGTCTAGTCTATAGTCTAGACTTGAGTCTACTCTATAGTCTAGTCTATAGTCTAGTCCATAGTCTAGACTAGAGTCTAGTCTATAGTCTAGTCTATAGTCTAGTCTATAGTCTAGACTATAGTCTAGTCTATAGTCTAGTCTATAGTCTAGACTAGAGTCTAGTCTATAGTCTAGTCAATAGTCTAGACTAGAGTCTAGTCTATAGTCTAGACTAGAGTCTAGTCTATAGTCTAGACTAGAGTCTAGTCTATAGTCTAGACTAGAGTCTAGTCTATAGTCTAGACTAGAGTCTAGTCTATAGTCTAGACTAGAGTCTAGTCTAGTCTAGACTAGAGTCTAGTCTAGTCTATAGTCTAGACTAGAGTCTAGTCTGTAGTCTAGACTAGAGTCTAGTCTATAGTCTAGACTAGAGTCTAGTCTATAGTCTAGTCTAATCTAGTCTATAGTCTAGACTAGAGTCTATAGTCTAGACTAGAGTCTAGTCTATAGTCTAGACTAGAGTCTAGTCTATAGTCTAGACTAGAGTCTAGTCTATATTCTAGACTAGAGTCTAGTCTATAGTCTAGACTAGAGTCTATAGGACTATAGACAAGACAAGATTCTTGTTTATCTAGTTATAGTTTGGACTTTAGTCTAGCGTATAGTCTGGACTATGGTCTTGTCTGTTGTATATAGAACAGTCTTTAGTCTGCAGTCTGGACTTTGGTCAGTGGTCCAGTCTATAGTCTTAAGTATAGTTTAGTTTATGCTGTGAACTATAGTCTAGTCTATATTTTATCTATTTGAACCTTTCAAATTTAATTTTACCTCAAGAAATTTTAAACAAAAATTTTAAGCACTTGAACTCACAAAAGAGCCTTGAACTTTTTGAACTTCATTTCTCTAATTCTATTGATTTTTGTTGTAAATTTAACATTAAAAATTTTTATACTCCAAGCATGTATAAATGGTTTTGCTTAGTCAATAACCGTTTTCATGGACATTAACATGGAGGTAGCTTGGAGTTTTCAATTTAGTTTAATTTGACTCAAAAGAAAATGAAACAAAGACAGGATAGGAATACTAACAACTGAAAAACCCAAAAAAATGGCAATTTACGTTATTACAAATAAGAATATGTATGTAATACATATTTTTATTTGTAACAACATGGGTAGACCGTATCTTCCATATGTTCTCAAGCCAATATTTTGAGCATTATCTTTGTGAGTCCCCACTTCGCTCTGGCCACCTTAGCTGACTACCACCTTTAGTAACGAAGTGATAATTTTTACATTTGTGTTGGTGTATACAAAAAAATACACATTTTCGACTAGACATGGCAATTATGTTGTAAAATTTGTGTAAAAACAAATATAAGGGTTAAAAAGCAACAAACATAAAGATTGTGAAAACGAATATTAAAGTAGAAATTTATATTCGAAAATATAATTCACATTCAAATTGAAAAACAGAAAAACAGTTGTCAAGATATGGCAATAACCTTATTTCAATATGAAAAATTTCCACTTTCCTTACAAGTTGCAACAATTTTATATAATTTATGTACTGAAGATTTATGATTTTAGAAGTATTCCTAATAGTAGTCCGCTCCATAATATAGAATTTTGTCTAGACTCTAGTCTGATCTAAAGAATAATGACCTGTCTATAGTATTGGCTATATTGGCTATATAGCCTATAATCTAGTCTAGTCTATAATCTAGTCTATAGTCTAGTCTAATCTAGTATAGTCTAGTCTATAGTCTAGTCTATAGTCTAGTCTATAGTCTAGTCTATAGTCTAGTCTATAGTCTAGTCTATAGTCTAGTCTATAGTCTAGTCTATAGTCTAGTCTATAGTCTAGTCTATAGTCTAGTCTATAGTCTAGTCTATAGTCTAGTCTATAGTCTAGTCTATAGTCTAGTCTATAGTCTAGTCTATAGTCTAGTCTATAGTCTAGTCTATAGTCTAGTCTATAGTCTAGTCTATAGTCTAGTCTATAGTCTAGTCTATAGTCTAGTCTATAGTCTAGTCTATAGTCTAGTCTATAGTCTAGTCTATAGTCTAGTCTATAGTCTAGTCTATAGTCTAGTCTATAGTCTAGTCTATAGTCTAGTCTATAGTCTAGTCTATAGTCTAGTCTATAGTCTAGTCTATAGTCTAGTCTATAGTCTAGTCTATAGTCTAGTCTATAGTCTAGTCTATAGTCTAGTCTATAGTCTAGTCTATAGTCTAGTCTATAGTCTAGTCTATAGTCTAGTCTATAGTCTAGTCTATAGTCTAGTCTATAGTCTAGTCTATAGTCTAGTCTATAGTCTAGTCTATAGTCTAGTCTATAGTCTAGTCTATAGTCTAGTCTATAGTCTAGTCTATAGTCTAGTCTATTGTCTAGTCTATAGTCTAGTCTATAGTCTAGTCTATAGTCTAGTCTATAGTCTAGTCTATAGTCTAGTCTAGTAGTCTATAGTCTAGTCTATAGTCTAGTCTATAGTCTAGTCTATAGTCTCGTCTATAGTAGTCTATAGTCTAGTCTATAGTCTAGTCTATAGTCTAGTCTATAGTCTAGTCTATAGTCTAGTCTATAGTATAGTCTATAGTCTAGTCTATAGTCTAGTCTATAGTCTAGTCTATAGTCTAGTCTATAGTCTAGTCTATAGTCTAGTCTATAGTCTAGTCTATAGTCTAGTCTATAGTAGTCTATAGTCTAGTCATAGTCTAGTCTATAGTCTAGTCTATAGTCTAGTCTATCTAGTCTAGTCTATAGTCTAGTCTATAGTCTAGTCTATAGTCTAGTCTATAGTCTAGTCTATAGTCTAGTCTATAGTCTAGTCTATAGTCTAGTCTATAGTCTAGTCTATAGTCTAGTCTATAGTCTAGTCTATAGTCTAGTCTATAGTCTAGTCTATAGTCTAGTCTATAGTCTAGTCTATAGTCTAGTCTATAGTCTAGTCTATAGTCTAGTCTATAGTCTAGTCTATAGTCTAGTCTATAGTCTAGTCTATAGTCTAGTCTATAGTCTAGTCTATAGTCTAGTCTATAGTCTAGTCTATAGTCTAGTCTATAGTCTAGTCTATAGTCTAGTCTATAGTCTAGTCTATAGTCTAGTCTATAGTCTATAGTCTAGTCTATAGTCTAGTCTATAGTCTAGTCTATAGTCTAGTCTATAGTCTAGTCTATAGTCTAGTCTATAGTCTAGTCTATAGTCTAGTCTATAGTCTAGTCTATAGTCTAGTCTATAGTCTAGTCTATAGTCTAGTCTATAGTCTAGTCTATAGTCTAGTCTATAGTCTAGTCTATAGTCTAGTCTATAGTCTAGTCTATAGTCTAGTCTATAGTCTAGTCTATAGTCTAGTTCTAGTCTATAGTCTAGTCTATAGTCTAGTCTATAGTCTAGTCTATAGTCTAGTCTATAGTCTAGTCTATAGTCTAGTCTATAGTCTAGTCTATAGTCTAGTCTATAGTCTAGTCTATAGTCTAGTCTATAGTCTAGTCTATAGTCTAGTCTATAGTCTAGTCTATAGTCTAGTCTATAGTCTAGTCTATAGTCTAGTCTATAGTCTAGTCTATAGTCTAGTCTATAGTCTAGTCTATAGTCTAGGTCTATAGTCTAGTCTATAGTCTAGTCTATAGTCTAGTCTATAGGTCTAGTCTATAGTCTAGTCTATAGTCTAGTCTATAGTCTAGTCTATAGTCTAGTCTATAGTCTAGTCTATAGTCTAGTCTATAGTCTAGTCTATAGTCTAGGTCTATAGTCTAGTCTATAGTCTAGTCTATAGTCTAGTCTATAGTCTAGTCTATAGTCTAGTCTATAGTCTAGTCTATAGTCTAGTCTATAGTCTAGTCTATAGTCTAGTCTATAGTCTAGTCTATAGTCTAGTCTATAGTCTAGTCTATAGTCTAGTCTATAGTCTAGTCTATAGTCTAGTCTATAGTCTAGTCTATAGTCTAGTCTATAGTCTAGTCTATAGTCTAGTCTATAGTCTAGTCTATAGTCTAGTCTATATCTAGTCTAGTCTATAGTCTAGTCTATAGTCTAGTCTATAGTCTAGTCTATAGTCTAGTCTATAGTCTAGTCTATAGTCTAGTCTATAGTCTAGTCTATAGTCTAGTCTATAGTCTAGTCTATAGTCTAGTCTATAGTCTAGTCTATAGTCTAGTCTATAGTCTAGTCTATAGTCTAGTCTATAGTCTAGTCTATAGTCTAGTCTATAGTCTAGTCTATAGTCTAGTCTATAGTCTAGTCTATAGTCTAGTCTATAGTCTAGTCTATAGTCTAGTCTATAGTCTAGCCTATAGTCTAGTCTAGTCTAGTCTATAGTCTAGTCTATAGTCTAGTCTATAGTCTAGTCTATAGTCTAGTCTATAGTTTAGTCTATATTCTAGTCTATAGTCTAGTCTATAGTTTAGTCTATAGTCTAGTCTATAGTCTAGTATATAGTCTAGTCTATAGTCTAGTCTATAGTCTAGTATATAGTCTAGTCTATAGTCTAGTCTATAGTCTAGTCTATAGTCTATTCTATAGTTTAGTCTATATATGTATGTACATAGACTATAACCTGGTCTATTACCTTAGCCTAAATCATATTCTAGTCTATAAACTGTATTATGGTCTTATCTATAGTCTGGACGGAATATTTAAATCTTAAACTTATCGAAATTTACTTTTTACTAAAAGACTTTTGAAAGACTCAAAAAGTAATACTTAATCATATTAGGAAAATTCCACAACCAAATTGAATCCTGATAAAAAAAAAGAACATTGAAAAGGTGTTGAAAGTAATTCTATCGAAAAGAAAACCACATTAAGATTAGAAATGAAAAGCACAGACAATTTTAACACGATTTGTTGCCAAGTTATTACAACACGTGTTCTTGCCTCAATTAAATTATTTATAGACAACAATTCATCGTTTCTTTTTTCCCAACTTAAAGTTGAACGTGTTTTCCCCAACTCCGGGAAAAAGATGATACGAATTATAAAAGACACACAAAAAGGACAAAATCAACCCTTAAATGTTAAAAATACAAACTCATAGACATTACAAAGTCCTGCTAAGATGAAAAACAATATATATACATATTTGTTTGTACTTATTACAAGAACTACAAAGGAAAAAACAAAGAATCATTTACCATTGGGGATTTAAGCCAAAAATACTTTAGTCTTAACACAACAACAGCAAACTGTTTAGTGTAATTTAAAAGAAATGACAAAAAAACATTAAGGAAAGTTTGTAATTTAAATTTTACATTGCAAAAAAAAACAGAAAAACGAAAAATTGTTAACACGCTTTGTAATAATAATCTTTAATATACACATTTTACTAGCAGTCAGCAACAACACCAGGAGACTCTTTAGGTTATATTTTCTTTTACATTTTTCTATAGCATCTACGTAGTTTGTAGTAAAGTTGTCGCTATAAACCCCTCTGGTAAAAATCATTCCCTTACTTCTGCTAAATTAAGTCATAAAAAACACTTTACAAGCATCTCCTCTATATCCTTTTTTGTATATTTCAAGTGCAGGCCTGTTTGCAAGCATCCTCTGTAAATATTTAACGACTACATATACAACAGAGTTGTAAACTAAAGTACATACATATACATGTATTTACCATTTTTTTAGTTGTTGTATTTACAATATTTACTCATTACATAGAGTAGAGTACTAAGTATATGGTATTTATATGTAAATTAGTAGGGACCTTTTTATTTTAGCTGATAGAAGTTTAGTTTTTATTCTTTAAGTCTAGACTAACTAGGACTATAGTATGTACAATCTAGTCTGTAGTCTGGAATATATCTAGCCTATAGTCTGGACTATATTCTAGTCTACAGTTTGGGCTGTAGTCTAGTCTACAGTCTGGACTATAGTCTAGTCTATAGTCTGGACCATAGTCTAGACTATAGTCTAGTCTACAGTCCATAGGACAATAATCTAGTCTATAGTCTGGACTATAGTATAAGGTCTTTAGTTTGGACTATAGTCTAGTATAAAGTCGGGACTATATAGTATGGTATATAGTCTACCGTATGGACTATAGTCTAGTCTATAGTCTAGACTATAGCTAGTCTAAAGTCGGGACTATAGTCTAGTCTATATTTTGGACAATATTCTGATCTATAGTCTGGACAATAGTGTAGTCTATAGTCTGGACTATAGTGTAGTCTATAGTCTGGACTATAGTCTAGTCTATAGTCTGGACTATAGTCTAGTCTATAGTCTGGACTATAGTGTCGTCTATAGTCTGGACTATAGTGTAGTCTATAGTCTGGACTATAGTGTAGTCAATAGTCTGGACTATAGTGTAGTCTGTAGTCTGGAATTCAGTGTAGTCTATAGTCTAGACTATAGTCTACTCTATAATCTGGACTATAGTGTAATCTATAGTCTGGACTATAGTGTAGTCCATAGTCTGGAGTATAGTCTACTCTATAATCTTGACTATGGTGTAATCTATAGTCTGGACTATAGTGTAGTCCATAGTCTGGAGTATAGTCTACTCTATAGTCTGGACTATAGTGTAGTCTATAGTCTGGACTATAGTGTAGTCTATAGTCTGGACTATAGTGTAGTCTATAGTCTGGCCTATAGTGTAGTCTATAGTCTAGACTATAGTGTAGTCTATAGTCTGGACTATAGTGTAGTCTATAGTCTGGACATAGTGTAGCCTATAGTCTGGACTATAGTCTACTCTATAATCTGGACTATAGTGTAGTCTATAGTCTGGACTATAGTGTAATCTATAGTCTGGACTATGGTCTGGAGTATAGTCTACTCTATATTCTGGACTATAGTGTAGTCTATTGTCTGGACTATACTCTAGTATATAGTCTAGATTATAGTCTAATCTACAGTCTAGTCTATAGTCTGGACTATAGTCTAGTCTTTAGTCTGGACTATAGTCTAGTATAAAGTTGGAACTATATCTATAGTCTACTCCATAGTCATTGTCCAGTCTATAGTTTAGTTTATAGTCCAGAATATAGTCTAGACTATATTCTGGACTATAGTCTAGTCTTTAGTCTGGACTATAGTCTAGTATAAAGTCGGAACTATATCTATAGTCTACTCTATAGTCATTGTCCAATCTATAGTTTAGTTTATAGTCCAGAATATAGTCTAGTCTTTATAGTCTTTAAATTATCTAAAGTCTGGACTTTATTCTGGATTATATACTATATTGTCTAGCTTATTGTGTGGACTACAGGCTAGTTTATAGTATACATTGTGGTCTAGTTGTAGTCTATTTTATTTCCTAACTATAGTTTTGTTTTTTGACCGGAAAACTGGACTATATAGTCTTGTTTCACAACTTTGCGGGCTCTACTAATATTGCACTAATTTATAATAATTAAATTAAACCAAGCACAGTTTTTAAAAACTACTTTTGATTTACATTTGAAAATTAAACTTTCAAGGTTTCTGAAACTAAAAAGTACTATATTTCTCGCATTTTAGTACCATTCAATACTTAGTACATATTTTTAAACATATTTCCTAGAGTAAATATTACTCTAGTTATTCCTAGATGCTTTTTTACTTTATTTACATGTAGGCTCTAAATATTAAACACTTCAAGTATGAAAACAAACAAAGGAATTGTAAAATACTAAAAAGTATATATGTATGTACATATATAGGTTTGTATATAATAAAGAAAACCTCTGCATACGAAAACAACAGCATTCAAAAAACGTACACGAGATTTTCAACCTCCCCCTGCTGCTAATATTTCCATAAACATTTGAACATTTGAAGCATTTGAATTTTGGAGCAAGAACTTTGGTAGTCATGTCTCGTGTTATTTCCATTTTTTATTTTCTTTCACGAAAAATAAATAGAATCTCTATAAAAAGGGAGGACAGTATATGTACCAGCCTCCTATGACGTTTCCTTTCTTCTTTTCATTTGAATTGTTTGCTTTCTTTCAGTTAAAATTTTACAAAAACATGTTATATGATTGCCAGGTTGTGTGTGAGTGTTTGAAGAAGGGCAGCTTTTTAACCCAACTCCCTCCCTTGATAACCAACTAAGTATGGTATATTAAACATGCTTATTGCATGTCTACATTTAGCAGTTGCCATTATAATATCAAATATTCTGCTAGGAATACATCATGTCCATGTATAGAGCAAACTTGGTTTCGAGCTCCTCATATTTTTTGTTCGACATTCTTTCTCTTTAACATTTATTTTGTTGCTGTTGTCATTTGGCGTCCTTATTATTTATCCAATGTTTTGCAAATTGTATACACTCGTGCTTGCACTTCTTATTTAAACATGCAAGCAGATCAGAGCAAAATTATAGTACAGCTAGTGAAAAAAATACTTTCTATAAGTAATACAAATGCACTAAATCATATTCCAGATACTTAATACCCCAGATTTATTTACATAGATGTTATATTTGTAACCACCATTATTTGATCATTTGCTATAATATTTTACCCAGCTGTTTGTTTACAATATATGCAATTTTATGCTTTGGGGTTAGTACTCGCATTCATTCCCCTAATTCAGGTTTTTCATTGTTTCATTTAGCACTTTTGGTGTTGGTATGGCACTACAAGTAAGCATGGGGTTTTAAACTTTTACCTCTTCTTCGCCCAACAAAAGATTTTCATTAACATCATCCCCAATATGAGAGGATTAGGCAAAAGATTTTGAGTATCATTTCTATTGAACCTGCGTGTTAAAACAATGGAGAAAAGAGAGAGGATTAAGTTAAAATTTTACATGACTGTTAAGGCAGGAAAAAAATTACATGTTATTCTCAGAAATTTTACATAAAATAGGGCGATGAATACAGGACATAGTTCGTAGTATATTAAAGTTCATAATCGGAACTATAGTCCCTAGTTTAGAATACTCTACTGCATAGTCTTAACTTTAGTCCCTTACCTGATCGGAACTATAATATACAGTCTTTGAATACAATATAATTCATAGTATCTACTATAAAAGTGTAGTCCATAGCATGAACTATAATCAAGACTTTATTCTTGTCTATTTTGGAGAAGAGTTTCTTGACCATGATGTAAACTATAGTCCAGTCCATAGTCTGAACTACAGTATAGTCCATAGCGTGAATTACTGTCTGGACTATAGTCTATAGTCTGGGCTATAATCTAATATAGAGTCTTTATTATAATCGAGGCTATAGTATGAACTATAGGTTTATATATACTTTGGACTATAGTCAGGTACATGCTTTAAACTATAGTCTTGTCCATAGCGTGGACTTAAGTCTATTCTATAGTCTGGACTATTGTCGTGTCCATATCGTGAACTTTATTCTAGTCTACAGTTTGGACTATATCTAGTCTTTAGTTTATACTCACTGTAGATTCTATAGTCTTTGCTTTTATTTTATCTTTAGTCGAGTCTTTATCTTATAGTATAATATATAGCCATAGCCTAAACTATAGTTTAGTCCATTTTTTGAAATAGGGTCTAGTCCATAGTGTGAACTATTGTGAAATGAAGAGTCTTGTGTTTAGTCCAGTTTATAGTCTGAACTATAGTCTGGACAATAGTATCTACTATAGCATCGACTATAGTCTGATCTATAGTCATGTCTATAGTCGAAACTTAAGTTTAATCTATAGTATGGTTTTTAGACGATAGTTGTTGTTTTACTCTTGCAGTGATAAAAGACTATGCTATAGTCATAATCCTGACTATAAATCAGGCCAAGTCAGGACCATATTTTAGTCCATAGTCTGCACTGTATTATGTGCCATCTGTTTCCATAATCTGGAATATAGTATAGTCTGGATTATAGTCCAATTCATAATCTGTACCATAGCTTCATTTGTAGTGAGAGCTGTAGCCTAGTAAAAGTCTGAACTTTATGCTAGTCCATGGTCTAGGCTGTAGACTAATTCATTATGTGATCTATAGACTAGTTAATAGTTTGTCCTTCAGTTCATCCTAGTCAATAATCTGGACTATAGTTCGAAGTTCGTTTCGTTTTTGCATAATTATCATCAATATTCATACATTTTTACATTTATTACAACATTTCCATTCCTGGACCTACCCTTATAATTCTTGAGAGTTAAAGTTTCAACAAAGTTCTCTTTATTGCAGTTTTTAATTCTCAAATATTTGTGTGGTAAATTTACCACAAATTCAGTTTAACAACCCTGTTTTTCTGCATTTTCTTTAAGCAAAGAAAAAAAAATAAACCAAATGTCAACAAAAAGGGGGTGGTAGATTTGTATTTACCCCTATTCTGTCTCCCTCTCTTCAACCAACAATTCAATGTTATTGTTTTGTTTTGCCATTTCATCTCCTCTTACTACTCAATGGTAATATTTGACAATTCATATCTTCTTCTTCTTTTCCTTTCTATTATTCATTTCATTTTGTTTGTAACGGTACATAAAGAGAACAACAACGTTGAAGGAGACATTGAAAACGGCAAAAATTAGTGACCTTAAAATAAAAATAAATAAGAAATAATTATAAAGAAATAATTATTAACAAAATTCAATACAAAAACAAAATTTATAATAAATTATAAACGAAAATTAAGTAAGCTTATGTCAAGGGTTTAAAAGAAGTGTTTTTTATATTAAAAAAATAGAAATTTGCTAAATTTCCATTTTCCACCAAAGGAAAAAATCAATAATTTACTGTTGTTGTTGTTGTTATTGTGTTTTTCTTTTTGTATGTGTGTGTTTGTATGTATGTATAGAATTTAAAAAAAGTCTGTAACCATTTCAAAATGTGTAAATCTTTACCATTAAAGTTTTACCATATTAAAGGGGTTAGTGCGGGTGTTGTTGTTTTTTTTTTTGTGGGAAATAAATTGCTGTAATTATTATTGCAATCATATTTTATTAACATATTAAAACGTTTGTGTAAATTTTTTCAAATTATTTATTTATTAAAGAAAAAGAAAATAAATATAAAATTCAAAATAACTGGTTAATCTAGATAAATAGATAATTTTAAATAGTTAGATTAGTAGTTTTAGTATAAAGTGCAAGCAATTTTACTTCAGCGTTAGCCAAGCATTAAGTGTTAAATAAATAAATTAAATAACAAGAAAAATATGTTTAAATTTATGAAGTGAAACCCCTACATCCGGTACTTTAACAATTTGAAGATGTCAATAATTCGGAATTAAGTTAGCACAGTGCAAAGTATGTGTTTTCGGGCATGTCCAACGTGTTAAGTTCTAAGACAAGTTAGATAGTTAGTTAGTTAGTTAGTTAGTTAGTTAGTTAGTTAGTTAGTTAGTTAGTTAGTTAGTTAGTTAGTTAGGTAGATAGATAGTTAGTTAGTTAGTTAGTTAGTAGTTAGTTAGTTAGTTAGTTAGTTAGTTAGTTAGTTAGTTAGTAGTTAGTTAGTTAGTTAGTTAGTTAGTTAGTAGTAGTAGTTAGTTAGTTAGATTAGTTAGTTAGTTAGTAGTTAGTTAGTTAGTAGTTAGTAGTTAGTTAGTTAGTTAGTTAGTTAGTTAGTTAGTTAGTTAGTTAGTTAGTTAGTTAGTAGTTAGTTAGTTAGTTAGTTAGTTAGTAGTTAGTAGTTAGTTAGTTAGTTAGTTAGTTAGTTAGTTAGTTAGTTAGGTAGTTAGTTAGTTAGTTAGTTAGTTAGTTAGTTAGTTAGTTAGTAGTTAGTTAGTTAGTTAGTTAGTTAGTTAGTTAGTTAGTTAGTAGTTAGTAGTTAGTTAGTTAGTTAGTTAGTTAGTTAGTTAGTTAGTTAGTTAGTAGTTAGTTAGTTAGTTAGTTAGTTAGTTAGTTAGTTAGTTAGTTAGTAGTTAGTTAGTTAGTTAGTTAGTTAGTTAGTTAGTTATAGTTAGTTAGTTAGTTAGTTAGTTAGTAGTTAGTTAGTTAGTTAGTTAGTTAGTTAGTTAGTTAGTTAGTAGTTAGTTAGTTAGTTAGTTAGTTAGTTAGTTAGTTAGTTAGTTAGTTAGTTAGTTAGTTAGTTAGTTAGTTAGTTAGTTAGTTAGTTAGTTAGTTTAGTTAGTTAGTTAGTTAGTTAGTTAGTTAGTTAGTTAGTTAGTTAGTTAGTTAGTTAGTTAGTTAGTTAGTTAGTTAGTTAGTTAGTTAGTAGTTAGTTAGTTAGTTAGTTAGTTAGTTAGTTAGTTAGTTAGTTAGTTAGTAGTTAGTTAGTTAGTTAGTTAGTAGTTAGTTAGTTAGTTAGTTAGCTTCACCCTAGGTAAACGGTTGAGGGGACATTTTAAACACTTTACTTTTTTGTCATTTGTCTATTGTCTCTAAGAAGCCAATTGCCTTTAACATTTTTAAATCCAATTCTTTATTTTTTAACAGTTATAAAAGTGAAAATTTAAATTTATTAAATCAACCAACATTTAAAAACTTAAAGAAAACTTTATTAAACAAAAAAGAATAATAATTAAAAAAAAACAATATAAAACATGTTGAAAACAACAAAATTAACAACAACATTAACGATTGTGTTCCTAATTTTAATAAAAAATGTTGCACAAATTGGAAGTTCTGCAGCCAATAATAATTTTGCAACATTTCAAGAAAACAACAACAATAACGATGAAACGCATCGTTTAACAAAGCGCATGGACTTGGAATCATGTTTAGGTAAGATATTAAAAAAAAAACACTCTGCAACTCTATCTCCATTTAGAATAGTTAATGTAGTGATTGCTAATAATGATGTGGTCAAGTTTTTTTTCCACTTGCCTGCATCTTACCAAAATGACTATGTAACTGACTCATCATTTCGTGTTATCTTTCTTATATTTAGGCCAATTTGATGTTCATAAAAATACCATCATACGTACCGGTGAATCACAGGCAATCGGCGGTAAATATCTACAGGGTATAGAACTGGAGACCATGGAAGAATGTCAACGTTTATGCTGTGAAACGGAATCATGCGATGTTTATATATTCGAAAGTAAAAAAGATGGTTACTGTTATCTCTTCGAATGTGGTACACCGGAAAATTTCCACTGTAAATTCACCCGTCACGCCAATTACACAAGTGCCGTGCTAACACCTGTTTTACGGCCAGTAAATGAAGTAACAACAGCACGTCCGCCACCGGCAGCACATTTAGCGCACAGTATCACTTCGAATATATCGCAGCAGGAATGGGAGTTGTCAAATTTAAAAATGAAACCGGAAGTTAAAGAAAAAACTAATAATTTGGGTCTAGGCGGAGGTGAGGCTATGAATAGTCTCAACAGCAACAATAAGAAATCATTGGTCGGAGTAGAAGCTGGTCTAATACAAAAAGGTGTGTGCTTTAATTAACCATCAAAAAATTATTTAATTTTAAAATATGTATATTTATTTTCCAGTTAATACTTCAGTTCAATGTGGACGTTTTCAATTTGCTTGTCACTCGGGCGAATGTATTGCCGTATATAATGCCTGTGATGGCATACCTCAATGTGAGGATGGCAGCGATGAAGGTCCCGAATGTTCGGGAGCCAATAATAATTTAAATACAAATACCAAAACTTTACAGGATACTGTAGTTGCTAATAAAGTTATGACATCTCCCTCAGCGTCTCAGTATCCAGCTTCATCTTTGGCTCAACAAACACCTCAGCAACAATTGCAGAGCATGCAACAGCAACATTCTCAAAGTCCGGCCATAATACCGTCTGTAGGTTTGATTAACAATCGTGAAGATCCCAATGTTTGGGAATCACGTAAAATTGTCTCTGGTTCCCCCACTCAAGTTGCTGGCAACGGAAATCATGGTGAGTGATAAATGATTGGTTTTGCATATTTTGGGGGAATCAAGGTTTTTATTAGGGATTGAAATAACTATTTAACCTATAGAAGCATACAATTCTGGAGTTACTTTCTTTACATCTGTATAACTAGGTTATAGATTAGACTATAGGCTGGACTATAGACTAGACTATAAACTAGACTATATACCAGACAATATACTAGACAATTGACTAGACTATAGACTAGATTATAAACTAGAATATAGACTAGATTATAGACTAGACTATAGACTAGACTATAGAATAGACTATAGACTAGACTATAAACTAGACTATAGACTAGACTATATTATAGACTAAACTATAGACTAGACAATAGACTAGACTATAGACTAGACAATAGACTAGACTATAGACTAGACTATAGACTAGACTATAGACTAGACTATAGACTAGACTATAGACTAGACTATAGACTAGACTATAGACTAGACTATAGACTAGACTATAGACTAGACTATAGACTAAACTAAACTATAGACTAGACTATAGACTAGACTATAGACTAGACTATCGACTAGACTATAGACTAGACTATCGACTAGACTATAGACTAGACTATAGACTAGACTATCGACTAGACTATAGACTAGACTATAGACTAGACTAGACTAGACTAGACTATAGACTAGACTATAGACTAGACTATAGACTAGACTATAGACTAGACTATAGACTAGACTATAGACTAGACTATAGACTAGACTACTAGACTATAGACTACTATCGACTAGACAATAGACTAGACAATAGACTAGACTATAGACTAGACTATAGACTAGACTATAGACTAGACTATAGACTAGACTATAGACTAGACTATAGACTAGACTATAGACTAGACTATAGACTAGACTATAGACTAGACTATAGACTAGACTATAGACTAGACTATATACCAGACAATATACTAGACAATTGACTAGACTATAGACTAGATTATAAACTAGAATATAGACTAGATTATAGACTAGACTATAGACTAGACTATAGACTAGACTATAGACTAGACTATAGACTAGACTATAGACTAGACTATAGACTAGACTATAGACTAGACTATAGACTAGACTATAGACTAGACTATAGACTAGACTATAGACTAGACTATAAACTAGACTATAGACTAAACTATAGACTAGACTATAGACTAGACTATAGACTAGACTATAGACTAGACTATAGACTAGACTATAGACTAGACTATAGACTAGACTATAGACTAGACTATAGACTAGACTATAGACTAGACTATAGACTAGACTATAGACTAGACTATAGACTAGACTATAGACTAGACTATAGACTAGACTATAGACTAGACTATAGACTAGACTATAGACTAGACTATAGACTAGACTATAGACTAGACTATAGACTAGACTATAGACTAGACTATAGACTAGACTATAGACTAGACTATAGACTAGACTATAGACTAGACTATAGACTAGACTATAGACTAGACTATAGACTAGACTATAGACTAGACTATAGACTAGACTATAGACTAGACTATAGACTAGACTATAGACTAGACTATAGACTAGACTATAGACTAGACTATAGACTAGACTATAGACTAGACTATTGACTAGACTATAGACTAGACTATAGACTAGACTATAGACTAGACTATAGACTAGACTATAGACTAGACTATAGACTAGACTATAGACTAGACTATAGACTAGATAAGACTAGACTATAGACTAGACTATAGACTAGACTATAGACTAGACTATAGACTAGACTATAGACTAGACTATAGACTAGACTATAGACTAGACTATAGACTAGACTATAGACTAGACTATAGACTAGACTATAGACTAGACTATAGACTAGACTATAGACTAGACTATAGACTAGACTATAGACTAGACTATAGACTAGACTATAGACTAGACTATAGACTAGACTATAGACTAGACTATAGACTAGACTATAGACTAGACTATAGACTAGACTATAGACTAGACTATAGACTAGACTATAGACTAGACTATAGACTAGACTGTAGACTAGACTATAGACTAGAGACTAGACTATAGACTAGAGACTAGACTATAGACGAGACTATAGACTAGACTATAGACTAGACAATAGACTAGACTATAGACTAGACTATAGGACTAGACTAATAGACTAGACTATAGACTAGACTATAGACTAGACTATAGACTAGACTATAGACTAGACTATAGACTAGACTATAGACTAGACTATAGACTAGACTATAGACTAGACTATAGACTAGACTATAGACTAGACTATAGACTAGACTATAGACTAGACTATAGACTAGACTATAGACTAGACTATAGACTAGACTATAGACTAGACTATAGACTAGACTATAGACTAGACTATAGACTAGACTATAGACTAGACTATAGACTAGACTATAGACTAGACTATAGACTAGAACTATAGACTAGACTATAGACTAGACTATAGACTAGACTATAGACTAGACTAAGATAGACTATAGACTAGACTATAGACTAGACTAGATAGACTAGACTAGACTATAGACTAGACTATAGACTAGACTATAGACTAGACTATAGACTAGACTATAGACTAGACTATAGACCAGACATAGACCTAGACTATAGACTAGACTATAGACTAGACTATAGACTAGACTATAGACTAGACTATAGACTAGACTATAGACTAGACTATAGACTAGACTATAGACTAGACTATAGACTAGACTATAGACTAGACTATAGACTAGACTATAGACTAGACTATAGACTAGACTATAGACTAGACTATAGACTAGACTATAGACTAGACTATAGACTAGACTATAGACTAGACTATAGCTAGACTGTAGACTAGACTATAGACGAGACTATAGACTAGACTAAGACTAGACTATAGACTAGACTATAGACTAGACTATAGACTAGACTATAGACTAGACTATAGACTAGACTATAGACTAGACTATAGACTAGACTATAGACTAGACTATAGACTAGACTATAGACTAGACTATAGACTAGACTATAGACTAGACTATAGACTAGACTATAGACTAGACTATAGACTAGACTATAGACTAGACTATAGACTAGACTATAGACTAGACTATAGACTAGACTTAGTAGACTAGACTATAGTAGACTAGACTATAGACTAGACTATAGACTAGACTATAGACTAGACTATAGACTAGACCATGGACTAGATTATAGACTAGACTATAGCCTAGACTATAGACTAGACTATAGACTAGACTGTAGACTAGACTATAGACTAGACTGTAGACTAGACAATAGACTATACTATAGACTAGACTATGGACTAGACTATAGACTAGACTATAGACTAGACTATAGACTAGACTATAGACTAGACTATAGACTAGACTATAGACTAGACTATAGACTAGACTAGACTATAGACTAGACTAGACTATAGACTAGACTAGACTATAGACTAGACTAGACTATTGACTAGACTATAGACTAGACTATAGACTATACTATAGACTAGACTATAGACTAGACTATAGACTAGACTATAGACTAGACTATAGACTAGACTATAGACTAGACTATAGACTAGACTATAGACTAGACTATAGACTAGACTATAGACTAGACTATAGACTAGACTATAGACTAGACTATAGACTAGACTAGACTATAGACTAGACTATAGACTAGACTATAGACTAGACTATAGACTAGACTATAGACTAGACTAGACTATACATTAGACTATAGAAGATTTGAAGATCATATCAGTTTAAGATCGAGAATAGGTATTTCTTCATAGATATTTCATATAACCTTTGTAATACAGAAGCAAATTACAATCGATCGATGCCTTTAAAAAATTCCAAACTAAGTCGCAATAATCAAATCAATAATTTCGTAATCTTGCTAATTAAGTTCCTAGTTTTACAAAAATATTCTGAACTTTTTCATTTCAAACTAAAAAGATTAGTAGACTGATAATTACAACATGCATGACTTTAAATAATTATTTGCAACTAAGTAAATATTTATTAAATAATTAGTACGACATGCAAGTGATTAAGAACATGATTAAATGCAGAATTGCAATCTCAGTTTCTAACCACTCCTCCAATTCATTTGCAGCAGTAAAAATACTATAATGAACACATGATTAAACAGATGGGCTTAACTGGAGCATCAATCACTTGGCAAGTTTATTCAACTTTTTTTTAGCTTGAAAGGGAAATAAATTCAATTTAAAAAAATGCATGTGTTTTTCTTTAAACTTTTTTCATAAAGGAAAAGCCCAAAGTGAAACAAAGGAAGTTAGTTTTTTGTTTGAAAAAAATATTTAATTTTTTTGTTAAAAAAAATTATTTTTTTGTAAACATCTGAAAGTTTTCTTTGATTTAAAGATTGACTATATGTGTAAAATTAAAGCCTTTTTTAGTTAAAAGAAAAAAGAAACCGCAAAACAACAGATTGTGACACGCAAACTAATCACAAAACTATATAATTTAAGTCATTCATTCAGACAAACTTTTAGTTGCAGCTCTGAATTCATTCACTCACTAACTCATTCACATTCACAGCATTTAATGTGTAACTGAATGGCCTACACGCGTGCGCTTAAAGATCGTTGAAGTTTTCCATTACTTTGATCGTTCATACCTCCATGGTTGGTTGGGACGTTTGGTTGGCTTATTATGCGCATAATTGAATGTACTTTTGTTATGTGTTCATTTGTTTCATTCATTCATCCATTACTTCATTCCTTTTATCCATTTTAGACCAGTGCGGTATTTAGATGTTGTAATAATATGTTGTTAAAGTTGTGGGAAAAGAGATTTTCTTTTGTAATCTTAAATTTTTAGATTTAAAATTGTTTTGCGAAATCTATGGGAAATTTTTTATTGAGTTTGAGGGCTAATAGTTGAAAGGGGATGTTGCTGAACAGGAACTACAAAAGATTTATTTCAAAAACCAACTCAAAAGATTCAAATAATAAGGTGACAGATCGTTAACCATGATCATACAATTTGACACCTCAAAAATGTTCCTATGCCAATAAGCCAAAATCAATTGCCGATCTTAAAGTCAAACCCGTACTGGTCATTTTTCTTATTCCATGGAAGCCATGCGATATACTCTTGTCCTTCAATATATCCCATAATTGCCACGCAACTCACGTAATATCTTCTATAGTCAGCCATGCGTAACAGCCTGCTAAGTCTAGACTATAGACAGGTCAATAGTCAAGACTATAGACTGGTATATTGTCAAAACTATATAATGTTCTCAAAAGCCTAGAATACAGTCTATATTCAAAACTATAGACTATTCTATATCCAAGACTATAGACTAGTCTATATCCAAGACTATAAACTAGTCTATATCGAAGACTACAGATAATCTATATAATAATCTACAATCTATATCCAAGACTACAGACTATAGTCAGGACAATAGACTGATCTATAGTCAAGACAATGGACTGGTCCATAGTCAAGACTATAGATTGGTCTATAGTCAAGATTATAGACTGGTCTATAGTAAAAACAATAGGCTAGTCTATAGTCAAGGCTATAGACTGTCTATAGTCAAGGCTATAGACTGTCTATTGTCAAGACTATAGACTGGTCTATAGTCAAGACTATAGACTGGTCTATAGTCAAGACTATAGACTGGTCTATAGTCAAGACTATAGACTGGTCTATAGTCAAGACTATAGACTGGTCTATAATCAAGACTATAGACTGGTCTATAGTCAAGACTATAGACTGGTCTATAGTCAAGACTATAGACTGGTCTATAGTCAAGACTATAGACTGGTCTATAGTCAAGACTATAGACTGGTCTATAGTCAAGACTATAGACTGGTCTATAGTCAAGACTATAGACTGGTCTATAGTCAAGACTATAGACTGGTCTATAGTCAAGACTATAGACTGGTCTATAGTCAAGACTATAGACTGGTCTATAGTCTATAGACTGGTCTATAGTCTATAGACTGGTCTATAGTCAAGACTATAGACTGGTCTATAGTCAAGACTATAGACTGGTCTATAGTCAAGACTATAGACTGGTCTATAGTCAAGACTATAGACTGGTCTATAGTCAAGACTATAGACTGGTCTATAGTCAAGACTATAGACTGGTCTATAGTCAAGACTATAGACTGGTCTATAGTCAAGACTATATACTGGTCTATAGTCAAGACTATATACTGGTCTATAGTCAAGACTAATGACTGTTTTATAGTCAAGACTATAGGCTAGTTTATAGCCAAGACAATAGACCTTAGTCTTGACAATAGACTAGTCTATAATCATGAATATAGACTTGTCCATTGTCAAGACTATAGACTTGTCTATAGTCAAGAGTATATACTGTTCCGATCGTATAGTCATATCAAAGTTGGTACGGGGCATTAATCTTTCTATGCGTTTCTGAGCAGAATAAGTCGAACTAATGACTGTTTTATAGTCAAGACTATAGGCTAGTTTATAGCCAAGACAATAGGCCTTAGTCTTGACAATAGACTAGTCTATAATCATGAATATAGACTTGTCCATTGTCAAGACTATAGACTTGTCTATAGTCAAGACTATAGACTGTTCCGATCGTATATTCATATCAAAGTTGGTACGGGGCATTAATCTTGCTATGCATTTCTGAGCGGAATAAGTCGAACACTAGATCATCACTATTAAAATATTGCTTATCGGTCTTGTTGAACATTAAATATGTATTTGTATGTATGTTGAGGGAAAATTCATTATTATGTTGTTGCTTTTGTTTTAATTATTATTGTTGTTTTACACACCACTTAAATGCACATGGACAGACAATTTACTAATTACTGTGTGTTTGTGTGAAAAATAATTTGTTGCTGTGTCACTTTTTCGCATGAGCTGTCACTATCAGCAAAACATTACACTTACATCTCTCTTAAATACAATTATTTTCGCTACAAATATGTACATATGTATATAAAAATAGTGTGGCCCAAGAATAAAAAAAAGTCTAAGATTCTTTCTATTGAGTTTATATTGAAATAGTTGAATCAATAGATAAGAATGTCCTTTTTGGATTATGTTGTGATTTTTTAAATATTTTCAAAGAATAGGAGCGTTTGAAAGGGGTTTGTTTTGGAGCCACCCTAATGTGCATATTTAACAAAAGATATTAAATGTTATTGTTGTTTTCATATACATTTTTTCATTATGTTTTCTTTAATATTTCTTGCTCCCTTAATCTGATTTATGTGTACGATTCGCCTGTATATTTATATGAACGTTTATGTATGAACATAATGACGATAATTATGATGATGCAGAAGAAGAAAAGTTACTCCTACTTTTCTATGTGTTGCATTCATGTATGCAATTGTTGTTTTTTTATAAGTGTTGCACTTTTGAGTGTTTAATTGATTTAATTTATCGAAAAGACTTTATTATACCCTACACCACTATAGTGGGAAGGGTATTATGCGTTTGTGCTGATGTTTGTAACGCACTAAAATATTAGTACTATACCCACCTTTAAGTATACCGATCGACTCAGAATCACTTTCTCCGTCCGACCGTCCGTGTGTCCATGTAAACGTTCTTATCAAAGTACAGGTCGCAATTTTCAAGATAATTTGATGAAATTTGGTATACACGTTTCTTTTTACCCAAGGTCAAAAATGGTTAAAATCGGTCCATTATTTCACCTAGCCCCCATACAAGTGAACTCCCCGAAAAGGGCTTTTGAGCTCATAATTCTGTATAATATAAATGTATCTCGATAAGAGTTAGCACAACTAAGTTTTATACAAGCCTTGATATCCTTGCAGAATTTCGAAATGATCGGACTTCATTTGACCCTAGCCCCCATACAAAGCCCCCTTCGGAAAATGACTTGAATATCAGCAATTCACTTATTAACACAGTTATTGCAATGAAATTTATCACAGACAAATATTATATAAATATAAATCTATTTATCGGGATCGGTTCACATTTGCTCCTATCCCCCATATAAAGCCTCTTTCAGAAAATTAGTTTTTCGTCAATAAATTGCTTAAATAAATCGGAATCAAGGTAATATTCTAGATAAATGCTTTATTATGAAAAATCATCATATTTAATATTCATAACTGGTGTAGGGTATCATATGGTCGGCCACGCCCGACTATAATTTCTTACTTGTTATTTTATGAAGATGTTTGTTTGAATTAGGAGTAAATTTAACAAAATATTATTCTGTAGGAAATTGTCACACAATTGCTGTACATCTTAAGAAAAGTGGAATATTTACCACTCAAAGTCAACACGTTGTCAAATTAGTATTTGCAGCTGTCAATCTATTATTCGATTAAATGATTCGGTTCCATTATCTGACTTGAAGATAAAATTCCGAAATTTGTATTCTTAATTTCCAAAAACTGTAAATCGATTAGAAGAGATTCACGTTAACGCTTACAGTATAGGAATGAGGCGCTTCACAATCGATCAAAGGCTGTAGATAAAAGTGTTCCCCTAGGAAAGAACGTATAATCTTAGTTTCATCGAGTTTCAAAAATATCCATATCGTAAGAAAATCTGGCAATGAAAGTTTTATTAAGTTAATGCTTTCTCTTAATATCTAAATGAGATCAGATTTGGAGCCAAAACTATTCCCATAGCTTTCTACTAATTCTACATGTCTAGAGTAAATATGTATATCCGAAGTACATTCTCCATAAGATTTGGATGTCTAGCATTTGGCAAAGTGATTCCCTTTTTTCACTGAAATTTTCTCAAACTTTTATATCTTCGTTAATTCCCACTTTTAATGCAAGATATTTAAATTTTAAATACCCACTAAATAAAAAAGAAATTAAATTTTTATAAAATAAAATTGAGGTTATGGCCGTTACAAAAATTTACATTTCCAACATAAGAAAAAAAACATAAACACAAATGACATGCAATGGAAACACTTAAATTAGAATAATAAAAACTAAACATGGAAGAAAAATAACATTTAAACTAGTTAAATAGGCATTCTAGTGGAAAAACTAGAGAAGGTAATAAATAAAACAAACAAATAAACAAACAAAAAATACACAAGCAACAAAAGTAATTAGTAATGGGAAAATTAACAAAAACCCATCAAGAACAAAATGAAGACATTAAAAGGGAACTAAATTAGTGTTTGTTGTTGTTGTGATGTCTAAGATTCACCCAAATGATTATGGAGTTTAGAGCTAAAAAAAAGCGAAGAAAGTTTTCTAAACGTAATATTTAAATCTTTTATTATAATTCTAGGTAACCCAGAATCTTCAAATCTTAATCAACTGACAGCTCAACAACAACTAAAACAGCAGCAACAACAACAGCAACAAGGTGATAGTTTTACATCTTATGTCAACAATCGTGGTCAAAATAATGCTGTTTATGGTGTGGGCTCCTCTACTCTGGAACAAAGTGGTCTCTATATGCCTCATGTGGCTCAAGAAGTACCCAATAATGTTTATGTAGGACAACAGCAGCAGCAACAACATATTTTATTACCACCTCCTCCTCCACCACCACCAGCTCCTCTTAATTCCAATTGGCAACAACAGGCAATTTTGAATCAGCAGAAACAACAGCAACAGCAAAAACTTGCTGCTCAATCAATATCATCACAACAACAGCAATCACTGCCTGAAGTTTCTTCATCTTATGTGGGACAAAATGAAGCTATTCCACAGCAACAGCACACCCAGTTGACAAATACCGTGGTTCAGCAACAGCAACAACAATCTGCCCAAAATTTGGTGCCTTCTTTAACACAACAACAACCGGCTGTTCAAACTCAAGAAGTTTCGGTTAATGGAGCAGCAACTAACGAGCAAAAATTTGAAGATTCAGATGAATATGAAGATTCGGAGGAAAAATCTACTGAGCCACCGAAAAAAGTAATTTATTTATGTTCTAAATCTCTTTTAGTTAAATTCCTGTTCATTTCTATTTCAGTTCTAGTTTAATTCTAGTTTAATTCTATTTCAGCTCTAGTTCAGTTCTATTTCAGTTCTAGTTCAGTTCTAGTTTAGTTCTAGTTCAGTTCTAGTTCAGTTCTAGTTCTAGTTCAGTTCTAGTTCTGTTCTAGTTCTGTTCTAGTTCTGTTCTAGTTCTGTTCTAGTTCTGTTCTAGTTCTGTTCTAGTTATGTTCTAGTTCTGTTCTAGTTTTGCTCTAGTTCTGGCTCTAGTTCTGTTCTAGTTTTGCTCTAGTTCTGGCTCTAGTTCTGGTTCTAGTTATGTTTTGTCCTACTAGTTCAGTTCTGGTTATGTTCTGGCACATTAGATCAGTTTTAGTTAGGTTCTAGATTAGATTAGTTCTAGTTCAGTTGCAGTTTATTTTTAGTTCAGTTCTATTTCAGTTCTAGTTCAGTTCCAGTTCAGTTCTAGTTTAGTTCTAGATCAGTTCCAGTTAAAGTTTAGTTTATTTCTACATCAGTTCTAGTTCAGTTCTAGTTCAGTTCCAGTTCAGTTCTAGTTCAGTTCTAGTTCAGTTCTAGTCCAGTTCTAGTTCAGTTCTAGTTCATTCTAGTTTCGTTCTAGTTTCGTTCTAGTTCAGTTCTAGTTCGGTTCTAGTTCAGTTCTAGTTCAGTTCTAGTTCAGATCTAGTTCAGATCTAGTTCAGTTCTAGTTCAGTTCTAGTTCAGTTCTAGTTCTGTTCTAGTTCAGTTCTAGTTCAGTTCTAGTTCAGTTCTAGTTCAGTTCTAGTTCAGTTCTAGTTCAGTTCTAGTCCAGTTCTAGTTCAGTTCTAGTTCAGTTCTAGATCAGTTCTAGATCAGTTCTAGTTCAGTTCTAGTTCAGTTCTAATTCAGTTTTAGTTCAGTTCTAATTCAGTTTTAGTTCAGTTATAGTTCAGTTCTAGTTCAGTTCTAGGTCAGTTCTAGTTCAGTTCTAGTTCAGTTCTAGTTCAGTTCTAGTTCAGTTCTAGTTCAGTTCTAGTTCAGTTTTAGTTCCGTTCTAGTTCTAGTAATTTAATTGAGTTCTATTTCGGTTCTATTTCAGCTCTAGTTCAATAACACTTTTTGTCCAATTATAAATTAAATTTTAAATAATTTAATCTCCTTTTTTCCAGCACAAGCACAAAAAAGTCAAATCTAAATCTAAAGATTCCCAGAAATCCAAAGACGAACACGACGATACAAAATCCCACATGAACTCAATTAAAAATGTAAAAGCAGCCATTTCTCCGGTACACGAACAATACGAAATAATCCATCAAAATATGGCTCTCGAATTTCGTGATCATGATGGGCAGTCTGAGAGACCGGGTGGGGCGGTATTATCTCTTACCTTAGGCCTCTTAATAACAGCAGCTTTAGCTATTTTAATTGGATGTCGTATGAGAACCGTCGGTAGGCGGGCACGACGCATGGGCGGCAAAACACCTTATTCACACGAAGCCGATTTTTTGGTGAATGGCATGTATTTGTAAAAAATAAAGTGTTTCTTTTTTATATTGGCTTCAAATTAATATAAAAAAAATTAAATAATAATCTATTATGGTAATTACAAAAATAAAAAATAAAACCGAAAACTTGTATTCTAAACTAATTTTAATAACTGAAAAGTATGTTTTTTTGATGTTCTTTTCTTCAATAATTCAATAAAACCTAAATAAAACTCCCTCATAAATAAATAAAAAATAATCTGGGGAATAAAATGAAAAAAATCCCTTAAATTAAATAAACAGTTAGAATTTTCTAGTCGTGACGATAATTTACTGTGTAATCACTAACTAGTCAATAATTTTAAGTATATTTTTTGTAAATTTAAAAGAAAAACAAAATAAATTATTTACATACATATAAATGTATATTTAAACGATTTGTGTTAAAATAATGGTGGTTTTATTTTTAATTTTAAGGAATAACTTCTTTTTTATTTGAAAAATTATAATAATTTGTATTTTAATTTTGTTTTAATTGCAGGCTAAAATTCTGAATTAAAGGTTAGGAATTATAAAATATAAGGTAAGTGCATTTTAAACCCTTAACACTTTTCAACATACACTATCGGACAAAATAAAGTGCAAAAGTGCTCATGCTACATTATTTCATCGAAAAATCGGTTAAATGATTATTGAAAATGGAATTTTTTTTCAAAATCATTTAGTTTATATACAATGTTACAAAAATAACAATAAAACTAAATTATTGTGCTCAAAATTTTTCTGTATAACATCTAGAATTAAAATAAATTCACTTTTTTGTCGGACAAAATAAAGTGTAAATTTTATATATCATTATTTAAATTTCTTGTATATCAAAATTTTTTATCTATTTTGGTTCTGATTTGAATATCTGGATCTACTCAAGCCATTTTTGTAATTTTTTTACCATTATTATTCGCAATCGCTTTCACTTTCCCTAGCTTTCTCCCATACTATTATTTTCAAAAGAAATCCGTTTTTGTTCGCTATTTCAGCGGAATTTTGTGATCAATTGTGGTCAAATATTAATCTATTAGATTTAGGGCGATGCTCTGAGCAGGTCATTCAAATTTTTCAGTGTTTTTTTTCTTACAATAATGTTTTTGACCTTAGTCGTATGTTTGAAGTCATGAATCGGTTGAGGCATTAAGTCTCCCAAACCCATTTTTACGGCATTTATTTCAAAATTTTTATTAAATACGCTCGTGAATTGCTCATTTGTTATTGCTTACTCCATTTTCACTAAGATTCTCGCTCTTAAAGTTGAATAATGTAACAATACCGATAGCCCTCCACCATAATGTTTAAAACCTGGGGTATTGTTTTTAAAATTTTGTATATTGAAGGGCTTAACTCACACTCATTGTCGACATTTCAAAATTTTCGGTAGAAATTGGGACTCATCTGACCAACTACGTAAATTTGAGCTAAAAATTACGAAATTAAATACTAAAATCGAAAAAATTTTTAAGCTTTTAAATATGTTGGTGAAAGATTGAAGGTATGGGTCAGTTGACTCTTCGTATGTGTCCAATTTTTAACGTTAGGTGTGAGGAACCTAGGTGAAATTTATTCAAAAAGCTCCAATGAACACTATATAAGCATATTACAGTCAAATCTTAAGATCAGTGCCTTCGAAATGGACTTGGGCAACTTTATATTTCGGCAAGATAATAAGCTTAAGCACTTGATAAAGTTAAAAAAATAACATTTCTTTAGGAAAAATCACGGAAAAATTGGAATGTCCTGCTCAGAGCACCGCCCTAAATCCAATAGATTAATTTTGGACCATAATTTATCAAAAAATTCCGATGAATAGTGATCTAAAACGTATTTCTTTTGAAAATTATCATATGGGGATAGCAAGGGGAAGTGAAGGCGATTGCGAATAATAATGGAGAACAAAATTACCAAAATGGCTTAAGTAGATACAGATGTTAAAATCAGAACCAAAATAGATAAAAAATTTTGATATACAAGAAATTTAAATAATGATATATAAAATTTACACTTTATTTTGTCCGACAAAAAAGTGAATTTATTTTAATTTTAGATGTTATACAGAAAAATTGTAAGTACAATAATTTAGTTTTATTGTTATTTTTGTAGCATTGTATATAAACTAAATGATTTTGAAAAAAATTCCATATTCAATAATCATTTAACCGATTTTTCGCTGAAAGAATATACATGAGTACTTTTGCACTTTATTTTGTCCGATAGTGTATGTTTTTATAATCAGTTTATTACAAGATTACTTCGGTTTGGATCACTTCAAGATCAGTTCTAGTTCAGACCAACTTTATTTGAAGATCAGATCTATTTCAGTTGAGTTCATTTCAGTTCTAGTTCAGTCCTCCTTCACTAATAATTTATTTCGAGATCAATTTTAGTTCAGTTCTAAGACCAGATCTAGTTGAGTTCTAGCCCAGTTTTAGTTCTGCAGTTCAATTCAGTTCTAGTTCAGCTGTAGTAAAGTTCTAAGCCAGTTGTGATTCAGTTCTACTTTAAATTTTGTTCAATTCTGGTTCAGCTTTAGTTTAATTAAGTTCTGGTTCAGATTTGATTTACTTCTACTTTTCAGTTCTAGCTCAATTCTAGTTCTAGTTCAGTTCCAGTTCAGTTCTAGTTCAGTTCCAGTTCAGTTCGAGTTCAGTTATAGTTTAGTTCTAGTTCAGTTCCAGTTCAGTTCAAGATCAGTTATAGTTTAGTTCTAGTTCAGTCAAGTTCTAGTTCAGATTTGATTTACTTCTACATTTCAGTTCAGTTCTAGTTCAAGTTCTCGTTCAGTTCTTGTTCAGTTCAGTTCAAGTTCAGTTCTAAATCTAGTTCAGTTCTAGTTCATTTCTAGTTCAGTTCGAGTTCAGTTCAGTCCAGTTCAAGCTCAGTTCCAGTTCAGTTCAAGTTCAGTTATAGCTTAGTTCTAGTTTAGTTCAGTTCAAGTTCTAGTTCAGTTCTAGTTGAGTTACTTCTATATTTCAGTTCAGTTCTAGTCCTCTTCTAGTTCAGTTCTAGTTAAAGTTCTTGTTCAGTTCTAGTTCAGTTCTAGTTCAGTTCTAGTTCAAATTCTAGTTCAAGTTCTAGTTCAAGTTCTAGTTCAAGTTCTAGTTCAAGTTCTAGTTCAGTTCTGTTTCAGTTCCAGTTCAGTTCTAGTTCAGTTCTAGTTCGGTTCTAGTTCAGTTCTAGTTCAGTTCTAGTTCAGTTCTAGTTCAGTTCTAGTTCAGTTCTAGTTCAGTTCTTATTCAGTTCTACTTCAGTGCAAGTTCAGTTCTAGTTCAAGTTCTAGTCCTAGTTCAGTTCAAGTTCTAGTCCTAGTTCAGTTCTAGCTCAGTTCAAGTTCTAGTCCTAGTTCAGTTCTAGCTCAGTTCAAGTTCAGTTCAGTTCTAGTTCAGTTCTAGTTTAAGTTCTAGTTCAGTTCTACTTCAGTTCTAGTTCAGTTCTATGTTCTGGTTCAGATTTTGTTCACTTCTTAGTTTAGTTTTAGCAAAATCCTGTTCTAATTTAGTTGCGGTTGAGTTCAAATTTAGTTTTATGTAGTTCTATGTCAATTCATGTTCTATTTCATTTCAGTTGTAGTTTAGTTCCAAATCAATTCTAGTTCAGTTCTAGTTCATTTCCAGTAAAGTCCTAGTTCAATTCAACTTTCTCCTCATAGATTTAAAAAATGTTCGCCAGAACGACAATAAATATGCTCCTATTTTTGCCAAATGAAATTAATTTTTATATCATAGCTTTATATTTCTAAGTAACCCCAAAATATCCTAAACTTTTGCTAATAAAAATTAACAAAATACCAACTCTTATCCAAAGTAATTTTTCAGTTTTTATTTATTTTGACATTTTTAAAAATTTTTCTTTATAAATTTTTGTATTTTGTTGAGAAATTTTTTTGTTTTTATTTATTTATTATTAATAATATAAATATTTTTCATTAGACTTTATATTAAATCATATGGGAAAAATTAGGAATTTATAAAAAAAATTTATAAAATTAGAAACACAAAAAATTATGAAAAAAATAAACTAAAAAAAATTGTCATTATCCAAAGTAAGTCTTAAAGAGTGGTTTTGAAATATCAAATTATAAACATGTATTTTTTCTTTTTTTTTAATATATAAAATAAAACAAAACAAATTGTAATATTAAATTAATAACTACAAATACACAAAGATATTAAATTGCAAATGTAGCATGGGGGAAAATGGAAAAGGAGCATCATTCATTATTGTGTTTTATTTACTTTTGCTTTCTTCTTTCTTGTTTTGTAGTTGTTATATTTTGTGTATATAATATGTATATTTGTGTGGTTTTTTGTTAGTTTTTTTTTTTTTCATTATGTATAGATGTTTTATATGTATGTATGTGTGTATTTTAGGTATGTAGGTTTGTTTTTAAATTAATTCGTTTGTTGTTAGTTTAATTACTTAAAACTGTACATAAACTACAATTATATTATATTTTGCTGCTAGAGCGGGAAAAAGAAAACATTGTTTTTATGCAGGAAAGTTTAGGCAAATATTTAAATTTAGCAAATTGTTTAAAATACAGGATTTAAAAGATTTTCAATATTAATTTAAGCAAAATTTTAAACAAAAATTTTTCAGTCACCTGTTTTTCTGTATTTTTTTTTTTTCAAATGCAATTTTTTTTTTTTTTGTTAAAGAGCTTTACAAATTAATTCACTTATTTTTCATGCTTTTTGCTTTTCTCTTTTTGTAGAACTTAATTATTTTCAATTTCTCTTTGCTTTATTTAATTTTTTTATTGTGTTTTCTTTTGTTATTTTATTTTTTAATGCCATGATTTTTTTTGTGTATTTGTTTTTTCTTGTTTTAATATTATGATTTTGTTTTTATTTTTAGGATAAGTTTATTTTTTATTATTTTGCCATTAAGATTTTCGGTTTTATTTTATTAAAGTTTATTTTTTTTTTTTTTTTGTTTATCTTTATTAAATAATTATATAGTTTTGCAGTAATTTATTTGCAATAATAATTCGTTTTGTTTTTTCAGTTGGTTGGTTTTTTCTTTCATTCTAAATGTTATATAATAATAAATTGTTGTTGCTGTTAATGTTGTAGTTCATATCTATCCATTTATATAATGTAATAAGTGTTAAGTTTATGTTGTTATAATATTTGAGGTTCTTCTTACAACTACAACGTTCGTTAGATGATAATGTTTGGGGAAATCATGTTGCATACCTGGAAAAGAAAAATGTAAAATGGACGTTTTTATTTTGTTAATTAAAATCACTTTTAAAAACTGTTAACAAAGCTCAAGTTCAAGTTCAGTTCATGTTTAATATCAAATTAAGTTCAGATCAAGTTCAGTTCTAGTTCAGTTCTAGTTTAGTTCTAGTTTAGTTCTAGTTTAGTTCTAGTTTAGTTCTAGTTCAGTTCTAGTTCAGTTCTAGTTCAGCTCTAGTTCAGTTCTAGTTTAGTTCTAGTTCAGTTCTAGTTTAGTTCTAGTTTAGTTCTAGTTTAGTTCTAGTTTAGTTCTAGTTCAGTTCTAGTTTAGTTTAGTTCTAGTTATAGTTCAGTTCTAGTTCAATTCTAGTTCAGTTCTAGTTCAGTTCTAGTTCAGTTCTAGTTCAGTTCTACTTCAGTTTTAGTTCAGTTCTACTTCAGTTTCAGTTCAGTTCTAGTTCAGTGCTAGTTCAGTTCTAGTTCAGTTCTTGTTCAGTTCTAGTTCAGTTCTAGTTCAGTTCTAGTTCAGTTCAGTTCTAGTTCAGTTCTAGTTCAGTTCTAGTTCAGTTCAGTTCTAGTTCAGTTCAAGTTCTGTTCTAGTTCTGTTCTAGTTCTGTTCTAGTTCTGTTCTAGTTCTGTTCTAGTTCTGTTCTAGTTCTGTTCTAGTTCTGTTCTAGTTCTGTTCTAGTTCTGTTCTAGTTCTGTTCTAGTTCTGTTCTAGTTCTGTTCTAATTCTGTTCTAGTTCTGTTCTAGTTCTGTTCTAGTTCTGTTCTAGTTCTGTTCTGTTCTAGTTCTATTCTAGTTCTGTTCTAGTTCTGTTCTAGTTCTGTTCTAGTTCTAGTTCTGTTCTAGTTCTGTTCTAGTTCTGTTCTAGTTTTGTTCTAGTTCTGTTCTAGTTTTGTTCTAGTTCTAGTTCTGTTCTAGTTCTGTTCTAGTTCTGTTCTAGTTCTGTTCTAGTTCTGTTCTAGTTCTGTTCTAGTTCTGTTCTAGTTCTGTTCTAGTTCTGTTCTAGTTCTGTCTAGTTCTGTTCTAGTTCTGTTCTAGTTCTGTTCTAGTTTCTAGTTTCTAGTTCTGTTCTAGTTCTGTTCTAGTTCTGTTCTAGTTCTGTTCTACTTCTGTTCTAGTTCTGTTCTAGTTCTGTTCTAGTTCTGTTCTAGAACTGTTCTAGTTGTGTTCTAGTCTACTTCTGTTCTAATTCTGTTCTTGTTCTGTTCTACTTCTGTTCTTGTTCTGTTCTAGTTCAGTTTTAGTTCTTGTTCAGTTTCAGTTTTTGTTCACCTTCATTTCACTTTTTTGTGTTTATTGTCAAGTTCAATAACATTTAAACATGATATATAAACATTAATTTCCTGCCTAAAAAAATTTTAATAAAATTTTAAAAACCTGTCGCAGGTCAATATTTTACCCCTAAAACACATTAATGCTAAAACATTTCTTTAAATATACTTTAACAAAATATTCGTATCAAAACAGGAGAGAGCAAAGGTGTTGATAAATATTGAATATAATACAAAAATTGCTAAATAATACTAGTTATAACAATTGTATGCAGGAGTATTTTTAAAAATAAATTACCTTTTTGTCCATAGTCTAGCGATTCTATCATGCTCTTCGCGATTTTGTAAATATTGAGTAGCAATACTACCAACCAAAGGATCGGCTAAATTAGAAAAATTTATATTATGCGTTATTATAGGTTATTGCTAATAAAAATATATATATGAAGTACTAACCAGGATTACAATCAGTCAGCAGGGAACAAATTGACAGCAACACCTTTGATATGGTCAATGCTGGCGACCAATTATCCTTGAGAATATCTAAACAAATAACACCTTGACTATTGATGTTACAATGATAGATACGAGTACGGAACGTAACTTTAGGAGGTTTAAAAGGATACTCGGGTGAAAAGTGAATATCCAAAAAGAAAACACCACCTTCATATACGGAACCGGGTGGTCCCAAAATGGTCGAAACCCATTCATATAGATTATCACCCTTGGGACCGGCACTACAGTTGGGCGGTGGATCTAGAGTAATTTCGGCCAGTTCTTTTTGTATACGTTTGGCTGAAGTACCCAAAGCTTTTGAGATTTTTGGATTTGGTTTGGGATCTTTACGCGTTTCCTCACTAGTCGTGGCCGCTGCAGTCGAGGACGAGCCACCACTAACACCACCACCGCCAATGCCGGCACCCCCTAAGCCAGTGGAAGCATTTGTTGATGAACCCGAAGAGGCGGGATTATTGGTAGCACCTACCGTGGCATTATTACCATTACGACCGCGTCCAGAATTGGGTGTAGAATTTGTGTTGGTTGTGGTGGTGGTGGCATTATTGGTAGCAGACATATTATTGGCAGTGCCTGGTGGTGAATTGGCGGCCACAAGACCAGTGGCAGCAGCCGATGAAGCTGTCGTATTAGTTGCTGATGGACCACCACTAGTCGTAGAAGTTGAAGACATAGTGGTACTCAAGGTAGCAGGAGAAAGAACAAGTTATAGTTTGATGTTGGCCAAATAAAAAACAAGTTTGCAAGTAAGCTGCAAAGACAGAAAAGTAAAACAAAAAGTTTAAATCAGCTGTAATTCATTAATTATGCTGTAAATATTGATAAAATCAGCAAAAATCAATTTGTATTGCTTAAATGAGTTTAAAACTGAGATGCTAGAACATTTAGGTCCTCAATTTACTTAATTAAATTTACTCAAGAATAAGATTTCTTTTTAATTTTATTGTTAAAACAACTGAATGATTTAACTTAAAAAAGAAAAAGCAGTTTGTTATCGACACACAAACAACCTAGTCTATTTTAAGGCGTTAAAAAATTGTCTATGGCAAAGGATTTTCTGTTTCTCAACAAAGTAAATGAAATATATGTATAAAAACAAAGCAAGGAATATAAAATCCTTGAAATTACAAAAGAAAACTTGTATAGAAAATAAATCAGTTTGTCCTTGTTGAAAATTAAAATTTTACTATTTAGTCACGTTTTCTATACTTAACAACGTCCTACTGCTACTATTTACAACAAACACATTTATCCTCGGGAAGAATTTACTCCTACACTGGGTGGGAGTAGTTTCTTATATTCCGGCTTGGAATATTAAAGAGACAATAAAACAAATATATTTAACACGGTTGTTTTACTTTAGCGGCCATTTTGGGTATTAAATGCAAAAAAAAAAAAAGAAAAACAAAAACAAAAAAGAATAGCAGCAAAGCCAAATAACAACAACAAGAAACCACACGGCAAAGTTACACACAAAAGCAGAGAGCCCTTTAAAGCAAAAAACACTAATTGGAAATTTTGTTGAAAATAAAACACCTTAGATTTTCTTTAACTTTATTTATGTATAAGCTATAGGAAATAACTAAAATTTACTGAAAACACTATTGCAAAATTTTTCTTTTGAGACATTTAATTCTATGTGTGCAAATGCTCTGCTGCTGCCGACGTAGACTGCGTCAGAGTTTACAAACGCAATAGAATTTTTTTTATAACATTCTTAAAAGTTCTTTGTTGTTGTTTTTCATTTCTATCATTCTTTGATTGCCTTTTATAAAAGATTTTTCTAGTAAAATTTTGTATAACAAATTGTTAATATTTCACAAATTATTTAGACAATTTTTCACTATTTCACAAAATTTTTCAGACACTTTTTCGGTTTTGCAGTTTCATTTTTTTGTTCTTTCTTTAACTTCTTTTTTTTTCTTGCTATTAGCAGCCTTCGCTGTCTTACCGTTTTTTTCTCTGCCTGTCTTAATTTTTGCGAATTTTTTTCTTTATTACTTTTTTTAAAGTCTATTCACCTGTTTTTTTATGTTAATATTTAGCTTTCAACTAATATTTTTATATTAGTTTTATGTTTTTGTTAATTATTTTAACCAATTTTCTATCTTTTTTAATTTAAATCAAATTTTTTCTTTCTTCCCATCAAACTTTTTTTGAAACGCTTTGATTTTTTTTTCGCAAACAGTAGTCATTTGTGAAAATATAAAGTTGCCAGAGTATTTTTATGGCATTTCATTGGGGAACATTGCTAGACTAGGGAAACATGTCTGATATTGTTTTGTTTATGAAGAAAACAAAATACGAAAAAGTTCCGTTATAAAATAAATTCTCACAACAAGTAGTTGTGATAAATGTGATTGATCATTTAGTTTGAAGTGAACTTTTGTAAGAGAATGATCGAGTTTAAATTGATAATAAAAAATTATAAAAAAAATATATTGTGAAATTGATAATTTAGTGAAAATAATAAAATAAAGATTTGTGAAATTAAAGAAAAATAATAAATATTTGTGAAATTAACAATTTAATAAGAAATTGTGATGTATAAAATGTACTTTAATTTCAATGCGTAATAATTAGTGTAAAACGTTTTTTATTAACTTGAAGCTAAATTCAAGATGGTGTCTTCTTCTATTTGAAAATAGTAAAGTTCTAAGGTAAGTGCAGTAAAACTTAATATTTCTACCTCTATATTTTTGAAAAAGTATTTTTATGTTTTTTAAAATACATGCAAAATAAAAATCATATTATTTCACAATAATTTTTTATTATTTACTTTGTAATGGACCAAAGAATGTTTCTTTTATATAAATTTTAAGACTGAAATATTACTACAAAACTGCACATGATTTCAGTTTGTTTATATTGCTTTTGTTATTTTCATAACTGAATATTTATTTATAAAAATGCATACATTTTTATATAATACAACCACGTTATCATATAAAAAACTATTTTTAAGGAAAAATCACAAAATTTCACAGTTTTTAAGGAACTACCATAAATTTTAACTGATTTTCTTTTATTTTTTATACTTAAGGTATTGCTTCCTTATGTTCTCAATTATCTATTTCACAAATTATAACCAATTTTGGTGTTTTAAATAATAAAAATCTAATTTTAGTATAGTGTAGAATAACGTCGTTCTGTTGTGTCTGAAATTTGATAGTTATTTTAAAAACTACTTTAAGGTTTTCGTAAAAAATACAGTATAAGTTTTTGTGAAAAAGAACAATATTTGAAAAATATCAAAATCTATACATGACACACAGCAGAAGGGTCAGTGTGGTTACAACCATCAGTACAAACAAATAATATCTTCCCCACTATGATGGCTTAGTGTATAAATATTGAATCCTCCAAAGTCTTGTGATGAGTTTAAAAAGTTCAACAATGGGAGTTTGAGATTACCCCTTGCAGAAAAAAATAATTTGGTTTTGTTTGTGATATTTGTTAATATAATTGAGTATGTAATTTTTATATTTAGGAAATTTTGGATATTTTCATATTACATAAGAAATCTGGCAAGTTAGAAACACTTGATTATAAATGGCCATTTAAATGATAAGTGTGAAAGAGACAAATATATAAACAAATGTCAATTAGCCGGTAGATGCTGATTTTCCGAAGCTTCGCTAGTAGTTGTATAAAAGTAGTAGTAGGTAAAACGGGTAAAATTTTAGTAAGGAAATGGAGACCGAAAATAAGCGAATCGTTATTTTTAAAAGTCATGTTCGAAAAATTTTGATGTGTAGTTTGTTGAAGATTATTAAATAATTTAAGTTCAATTTCATACAAATTCAAAATTCGAACTAAAAATATTCCTGAAAGATTCCAAAATTTTTAAATATTTAAAAGTAGTTTCAGAATATTAACTTTTGGCAATCGGAACTTCTACTTAGATCTTAAATAGTTTGAAAAAGAAACCACACTTTTTATGATTTTTTTTCACTTTTTTCTTTATTTTGTCATAAAAAACAAACACTTTCTTTTTGTATATTTAAATTTAGTCACGAAGGGAGAAATATTTTCCTGGAAAATATTGTACACATATAAATTTCTATATATAAAACTATTAAATTGTTTATTTGGTATCCATGCTGTTATCATTCGAGGCTAAGGCTTTACGTGACTTATAGACACGTACAGTATTATCAGCACCGCCAGAAACAATATATTTAGGATTAGACCAATCAATATCTAATACTTTATCGCCATGACCTATTAAATCATATAAAGGAGCCTTGGGACTGTAAATTGAAGAAAAACAAATAATTATAAGATTTTTTAATTTTAGAGCAAAAATTTCATTTTAAACAAACCTGCGACAATCCCATAGTTTATTTTGATTATCATAAGAACCCGAAACGAATAAATATTCCTCTGTATTTGACCACATAACAGTTTGTACCCATTGTTGATGACCCAAATAGGTGTTGCGTACTACGGAGCCATCTGCAAGTAAATTATTAATTTTTATTAAATAAATCTTTTTATTCTAGTTGTATGTATATCTAACTTACGATTTGTTCTGGGATCATAGAGTCTTATGTTTTTATCTGCCGAAGCTGTTATTATGAGTTTATTTATTGTTGAATAACTGGCATCAAATATAGACTTGTTGGTTGATATTTCCGTTTTAATACCTTCCATATTTAAATCCCATACTTTCATAGTATGATCCCAACTGCTAGTCAGCAGTGTATAATCATCCATCCATTGTACAGCAGAAATACATTCACGATGTCCTTGCAGTGTCATTTGGGGAGTCTAAAAATATAATGAATGTTAGATATCTATAAATATAAATAGTGCATTTTAGGTTTTAAATGAAATCTCTACTTTTTGTGTATCAGAGATGGATTTAAACTTTAGTTTAATGAACAATTAAGATTTAATAAATTTGGAATTTATTTATCTATCTATCCATCTATCAAAATTATAGGGAGATTTTTTCTTTTGATTCTTTTAACTAATTCAATATTGCCATCATAAACACTTCTGACTTACCCTTGTTGAACCACCATCGGGTCTTGCTCTTTTCGAAGTACCTTCTCCTGCTTCATTAATATCCGCCGACCATATTTTCAACATAGTATCCCAGGAACCAGTGGCAAATTTCTGCTGATTCGGACTAACATCAACACCATCAATTCCTCTCTCATGACCCTTACAAACCGATACACATTCCACTGAATTCGATTCAATCTTCCAATCCCATAGCATGGCTGTTTGATCTTGCGAACAACTAACAAATTTACCACGTTCATCATCCAAAGAAACCCAGGCTACTGCTTTTACGGGCATAGTATGACCGGGTATAGTTAGCACATGTTTACCCTTAATAGTCCATATATTAATGGTGTTATCATAACAGCCAGTCAATATCCATTTGCCACAAGTTTTTACCGCTGAAACCCAATCATCATGCAAAAGGCATTCTTGGGGTTCGGGTGCGGGGAATCTCTCCACATATTCCAATTCTATGGCATCTTCAAATGATATAGCCTTCTCTTTTAAATGATCACAAAGACGGCCTCTTAAGTACTCGTCGAATACCAAGAAATCAAATTCCACAGTACGTTTGTCATCATCTAAAGAAGCATGTTGCAGTAGAGTATTAATGAAGCTATTCAATTCCGTAGTGGTAATGGTGGCATCTATGGAATAAGGTACATCGGGTACGGCATATCTAAAAAAAAAAATGTTAGCTATTAAACCTGGATAATTCCGAATTATGCTTTTCTATACTTACTGTTCCTGTTTTGTTTTAAAATGTACTTGTACTTGACCCTCTCCGTTTTCTGTTTCCATTTTAGCTTTTTCTATTTGAACACTAGTTACTATGGTAATTTCTTTACTTTTTCAAATAAATCTTATGCTTTAGAGCATAAACTATAGTTTTTTTTGTTAATTTATATATAAATTTATTTTAATTTATTAAAGTTTTCTAAGTAAATTGTAAAAAATCACGCTGTATTTCACAGTTTTTCTATAAGTTGTTTTTTATTTAAACACGTTTTGACAATTCTCTCACACATGCTAGTTAATGTCAAAAAAGGTGTTGCCAGATTTGTTAGAAATGCGACAATTTGTGTAACCAGATGTATATAGGTGTTGGCATATTTAACCCTATAATGAGATATTAGTAGATAGTATGAAAAATAACAATCGAACTTAGACGAAAAAGTCGACTATCTTGTAAGAAAAAAAGTCGAAAAGTCGATTTTTGAAAAAAAAAATCGAAAAGTCTATATAAAAAAATGTGAAATCAAAATTTTAAAATTGCATTTTGTTGAAAAATCAAATAATACTAAATTGATATAAGTCAACTTTTTATAATTTGCATAATATCCTAATTTAGATATAAGAGCTCAATAATGTAACGTCATTTACAGGATATCTGATATATCGCTTATTTACTACAAGAAGGTCATAAATCAAAAAACTTTGTTTTAAATAAAAAGAAGTTTTATGTTTTGTTACATTTTACTTATTTGTAAAACACATCGCCGAATTTAAACAAGTAAGGAAGTATAGTCGGCCGTGACCGACCATATGCTACCCTACACCAGTTATGAATATTAAATGTGATTTATTTTTCATAATAAAGCTTTTATCTTCTATTACCTTATTCCGATACATTTTAGCAATATATGGATGAAAAACTAATTTTCTGAAAGAGGCTTTATAGGAGGGCTAGGGGCAAATATGGACCAAGCCTGATAAAATTTTGTAAATATATTTATATTTACATAATATTTTATTGTGCTGAATTTCATCGCGATATTTGTGTTTATAAGTTAATTTTGGACATTCAAGTAATTTTCTGAAGGGGACTTTGTATGGGAACTAGGGTCAAATGAGGCCCGATCTCTATGAAATTTGGCAAAGTCATTAAGGCTTGTATAAAACTTAGTTGTGCGGCTTTTTATCAATATACAGGTATATTTAACATAATTATGAGCTCAGAAGCCCTTTTCGGGGGGTTCTGCTGTATGGGGGCTAGGAGTGTGTGCCAAATTTCATCCAATTATCTTGAAAATTGCGACCTGTACCTTGCGCACAAGGTTTACATGGACAGCCAGCCAGCCAGACGGACGGACGGACAGACGGACATAGCTTAATCGACTCAGAAAACGATTCTAAGCCGATTGGTATACTTTAAAGTGGGTATAGGAAGAATATTTTTGTATGTTACAAACATCAGCACAAACCCAATATACCCTCCCCACTAAAATGGTGTAGGGTATAAAAACAAAATCTGATGTATACAGTAGTTGTTAATATGTTTCTCATCTGAACTTAAATTTAATTTTTACTTATCCAATATACATAAGTCAAAGCTTGGGTTTTACTCGCTCACCGGAAATAATAGAACTTTCCGAAAATAGACAAAACTATATGAAATTATTTAATATGACATAAATTCCGTAGATCTTGACCTATAAAGGATTTATTTTATGAGGATCGGTAGACAATTGACCCCACCAATCAGTTGTTAACAATAAATTATTGAAAATTTACAAAATTATGATAAAATTTTACAAAAAACTATTCATTTTGAAAAATTAATCATTCTTTTCGATTTCGTAGAGCTCGACCAATATTTGACCTATTAAAGGGCTTATTCCAAAACTTAGACTTATAAACTAATAAATCCAGAACTAAATCCATATATAAGACAAATTTTTGATAATGCGGGCCTGTTACGTTATGTATCTGAAATATCAAATTAAAATCTTCATTATTTCAAAATAACAAGTGAATACCATTATTAATTTTTTTTTTTATTTATTTAACCAACTTTGTTCAATGAACTTTTATTAAATACCCCACTCTTCCACCACCCGTTCAACTAATTGACTTTACTTTAAAAGCCAACCAACAAAAATTATGGTCATAATGTGAATATGAATTTACAAATGAACTTTTAGTTCATTTCGCAAACCAAAACAATGTTGAGTGCTTCTTACTGCTGGGCCAGTATAACCTCCTTAAGCAGAAGAGACATCCATTAAACACGCACTCAATATTACGTAAATTTAAAGTACACACATTCATTCATTGTTTCTTTTATTCGTTAAAAATTGTTTAACCCAAAAAAACTGGAAGAAGGCATCATTATTATTAATATTAAATAATACTTTGTAATAATTTTGTTTATTGTTGTTATTGTTGCTTTAATATTCATTAATTTCGTTTTGTCAGTGAGTTAATTGCAACACAATTTAGAAATTATAAATTTTGGAGGTTAAGTAGCCAATCAAGTCAAAGAGCTTACTAGCCATTGAGTGGGTGATTGAAGCTGATTGCTTTTAAAGCTGTTTATTTATGGTTATGGATTTAGGGGACTTGATGTAGAAGTAAGGTTAACAGTTTATTTTGAAGATGTATTGGAAGTTGTTTTCATATATAAGTATACTTCAATTATTAATTGTATATAGATAAGTGGCTGATACAATTTAGTTTTCTTGTCTCTTAAGAAAGGTCATTTTAATTAAATAATAAAGACAAAGTGATGGAACAACAACAATAATAACACTTATTATGGTTGTTTCTATTAATATTCAAAGGATTTGATATATTTTTAAAGGATTTTTTGGAGTATTCCAATATATTTTAGCTGTCAGCTTACTATTGGTTAATAACCGATTCCTTTTACATCATGTATGTACATTGTATCTTTGAATTACTGAAATGTATGTATATCTGGTATTTGGCATTGAATTTGTATTTAAATGCATTCATGGGTTCACAATCTGTGAAGTATTTGAGCTATAGCTACGATTTCAATCATTTCAGACATTATTTTTCACTGATTAGATAACAAGAGGAGATAGTTTAAGTAAGTAAGAGCCCAATATCTTGTGATTTTATTCCGTAATCTTCTTTATCAATAAAAACGCAATATTTGTTTGTCGATAAACTAAGGAACTACGAATCCTAATAAGACAAAATTTGTTCAACAGTGATGTAGTCTAGAGATCGCTCAATTACAGGACTTAGCAAAAACCCTTATAAAACTTTCTGAACATCACAGGTAGGGTTCTATAGTTGAAACGAAAAGTCGACTTTTCGACTTTTTTCATTTAGTTAAAAGTCGACTTTTCGACTTTTTGCATTTTATGAAAAGTAGATTTTTCGACTTTTTTCATTTAATTAAAAGTCGACTTTTAGACTTTTCGACTTTAAGTATTTTATAAGTATGTAGTCGACTTTTCGACTTTTTCCGACATTTTTCGACTTTTTCCGACTTTCGATTTCTTTCGACTTTTTGACTATTTTCGACTTCTTTCGACTTTTTTCGACTATTTTTTGACTTTTTTCGAGTTTTTCCGACTATTATAGAGTTTTTGACTTTTTTTCCACTTTTTAAAAATTTTCGACTGTTTTTGACTTTTTTCTACTATTTTCAAGTTTTCGACTTTTTCCGACTTTTTGACCTTCGACTTTTTTCGACAAAAAGTCGATTGTTCGATTATTCGAAAGTCGATTTATAGAACCCTAATCACAGGTGTAAAAATACTACTTTTCAATTTCATTATTTGCCAGTTTCACTATCGAATTAAGATTTAGAATATGTTATTATACTTTCTAATTTTCTAAATTTCATGATTAACATTAAGACTCACTGCAATTAATTAAATTTACTATACAACTATAAAGATGTGACCACATATTGAAAGACTTTCCTTATGGAGATTTAAAAAAAAGTCCAATACAATAATTTTAAAATACACACTCAACACATTAACGTGTTTTGAATTGAAGATGAGTCTGGTTTTAAAAGACCATTAAAATAAACGTTTATTGCAAAAATAAATAACCAAAAAAAAACTTTACAAAAATGTTTAAAAATGAATTTGTAATTGTTTAAAAACAAAATGAACAAACAGAGTTCTCTTAAAAAATAGTCTAAACACACAAAATGAATACCACAAAGAGTTTGAAGAGTAAATTTGAATTGGCTTTTTAAACAAAAAGTCTATAAACAGTGGTAAAATAACAGTAACTGGTATTATTAACGTGTGGAACGTGCATAAGGTAAGATCGGCAAATAAAAGTAAAAAAGTAACGCGGGATTATTTTTTTAAAAGAGGATTAATTTAAATTGGAAAGAAAATTTAAATAAAGTGTTTGCTTTTTTAGAGTGCTAAATTATCGAAAAACAAAAAATCAAAATGAAATCTTTTGCTGTATGTCTTGCTGTCTTGGCCATTGCTGCCTTTGCTTATGCTATGCCCCAACAACGTGAAGGTGCCGCCTATACCAATGAGGCTATACGTCAAGCTCAACAAACTTTCCTGATACCCAAAGATGCCCAAATCCAAAATGTCCAGGAGGGTATTGAATTGGGTGCCTATGAACAAATACCCGGCAATCAACGCATCAATCTATTTGAAATTTTAGGCGATCAAGTTCCCTCAGAAGTAATCAACAACTTACAGGCTCAAGTAGATCAAATTGGTAGAAATTAAATTTATTAATTAGAAAAAAAAAAACTCTTCTTAATCTTAAAAGCACTTTCATTACATTTCATATTGTTATTTATGATCGAAATAAGGTTATGTTTAAAACGGTATGTACCGGATGTAATCTTACGAAAACATTGTTGTTAAATTTTTTTTTGTTATTTAAAACTTATTTTTTTTGTTGTTGAAATTTTTCTGTTTTTGTTTAGTTTTTAAATAATAATAAAAAAAAAATAAATATTTTAGAAAAAATTTTATTATAAAAGATAAAGGAGTTTTATTTATTAACTTTATTTGAAATTAAAAACAAATAACAAGTATTAAAATGCAAGTTACCTTTTTGTAGTTGTTTTTGTAAACTTAAACAATTGTCTCAAATTATTTACTCTCACTTTCACAAGAAACACCATCCCTGCAATTGTTGAAAGCGAGACAAAAAAAAAACGTATTTTTTCCATGCTTGAGAAATCATGTTGTTATTTCTTCCTATTTTTGTTATTGTTTTTAACATTACCGTTAGTTACATTAGTGTTTGTCATTGTCTTTACCTTAAAAGGCATTCATTCATTCATTTGTTATTGTTTTCCTCTGTCTATTATTGATTGACATTTTGTGACATTTTGTTTTGTTGTTTGTGATGATGAGGGAATATTTTGCATAATAAAAGAAATTATTACCTCTAATGCATATTAATTAAGCTAAAAAATCTATTACAAATTTGTTAAAAATTATTAACAAATTTTGTTTCTTTTTTATTAAACACATACTTACGTACCACTAATTTACATAATACTTTTATACTACATTTTAATAATTATTATTTGTTTTATTTATATTTTTATTAATTGTTTATATTCCAAATAAACAATGTATGTAAAATATTAGTTCGTACAAAAATTGAATCTAGTTGGAATACTTTGTTTTTCTACAAATATGTTTAATATGTATGTTCATGGCTATTTGTTGCTTTTTTCAATTTAAGTTTTCGTTTTTTTTTGCATTATGTAATAGTACTTGTGGCCTCTACATTATTTTTATGTTTATTATTGTTGCAGTTTTATTTTTGTATTTTTGTTACTTTTGCTGAAAATGCTGTAAATCATGTTGTACTCGTTTTAAGTTTTTTTTCTTCTCATACTCATCACCATCATTATGAAGTTTGTATTATACCGGAGCATCATGCTGCATGTGACCAACTAAATATCTTTCACTTTTTCCACTGCTATACACAGTGTGTAGCCGCCATTCTCGCAGGGCCCCTTGAAATGTTAATATAGCCGTACCATGGTATAAAAATAGAAGAACATTCTTCTTTAACTTCCGAACTGTTAGTCCAATTTGAATGATATCTTCTCACATATTAAAAGAATAACAGGCTGACAAATTTTTAACCCAGAGACTTAAGTAAACTTTTCTAAAGGATTGAGCCGCGCTGAATCCTAATCTGAATTTCAGAATTTCTCAATCACATCTGGGACTTGAGATATCGTGTTCTGAAATTTGAAAAACTTAGTTTTTTACTCTTTTTGAGACGTTATAATAGCGCCAAGGCAACCATCTTAAAGCCGATTTTGTCCATTCTGCCAGCTTTAAAATAAAGGCTTAACATCTGACATATCTTCTTATTTCTTCGAGATATGGTCAACAAAAGCTTGATATAACAATAAGTACACAAAAAACGCTATTTTTCGTACATACATACTAATGTAGATCTTTTCCTAGATATGTATATATTCACTAGATTTAATAAGTATACATTCTCCTCTCAATCTAAACTAAGTCTCTTTCAAAGCCTCAGTTGGTCGCATTTATCTCTATAATTCATTTACTTTTATGAAGATGCTGTATGCAGAGCTTCATTTGATTGTTAATTTTCTGTGTGTATGTGTGTTTTCCGTCTACTTTCAATTGATTTTGTTTTTCTGTATTTTAAAGATATATTTTTTTTCAATTAAATTTTTCAACTCTTCATAACGATCGCATTCTGTGTCGGTGTTTTAATTTTTCCTCTTTTGAAAACCAAAACGATAAAAAAACTTTTGTTGGGTAATATTTAATTGTGACCAAGTTTTAGTTTTGTTTTAAGTTTTTCTGGTTTAAACCTAATGAAAGCCTTATATTTATAATCACATGATTAATTATGATGTGATAATGATGATGTTGAAGCCAAAGGTGCTGATAATAATTAAAGTTATCTGGTTTTTTAGTTTTTTTGGGGGTTTCTTACTTTTTTTGTGTATTGGATTTGAACCAGTCATGGAAAATTTAGTAGTCTATAGTCTAATTCATAGTCTAGTCTATAGTCTAATTCATAGTCTAGTCTATAGTCTAGTCTATAGTCTAGTCTATAGTCTAGTCTATAGTCTAGTCTATAGTCTAGTCTATAGTCTAGTCTATAGTCTAGTCTATAGTCTAGTCTATAGTCTAGTCTATAGTCTAGTCTATAGTCTAGTCTATAGTCTAGTCTATAGTCTAGTCTATAGTCTAGTCTATAGTCTAGTCTAGTCTATAGTCTAGTCTATAGTCTAGTCTATAGTCTAGTCTATAGTCTAGTCTATAGTCTAGTCTATAGTCTAGTCTATAGTCTAGTCTATAGTCTAGTCTATAGTCTAGTCTATAGTCTAGTCTATAGTCTAGTCTATAGTCTAGTCTATAGTCTAGTCTATAGTCTAGTCTATAGTCTAGTCTATAGTCTAGTCTATAGTCTAGTCTATAGTCTAGTCTATAGTCTAGTCTATAGTCTAGTCTATAGTCTAGTCTATAGTCTAGTCTATAGTCTAGTCTATAGTCTAGTCTATAGTCTAGTCTATAGTCTAGTCTATAGTCTAGTCTATAGTCTAGTCTATAGTCTAGTCTATAGTCTAGTCTATAGTCAGTCTATAGTCTAGTCTATAGTCTAGTCTATAGTCTAGTCTATAGTCTAGTCTATAGTCTAGTCTATAGTCTAGTCTATAGTCTAGTCTATAGTCTAGTCTATAGTCTAGTCTATAGTCTAGTCTATAGTCTAGTCTATAGTCTAGTCTATAGTCTAGTCTATAGTCTAGTCTATAGTCTAGTCTATAGTCTAGTCTATAGTCTAGTCTATAGTCTAGTCTATAGTCTAGTCTATAGTCTAGTCTATAGTCTAGTCTATAGTCTAGTCTATAGTCTAGTCTATAGTCTAGTCTATAGTCTAGTCTATAGTCTAGTCTATAGTCTAGTCTATAGTCTAGTCTATAGTCTAGTCTATAGTCTAGTCTATAGTCAGTCTATAGTCTAGTCTATACTCTAGTCTATAGTCTAGTCTATAGTCTAGTCTATAGTCTAGTCTATAGTCTAGTCTATAGTCTAGTCTATAGTCTAGTCTATAGTCTAGTCTAGTCTAGTCTATAGTCTAGTCTATAGTCTAGTCTATCGTCCAGTCTATCGTCTAGTCTATAGTCCAGTCTATAGTCTAGTCTATAGTCTCGTCTATAGTCTAGTCTATAGTCTAGTCTATAGTCTAGTGCTATAGTCTAGTCTATAGGTCTAAGTCTATAGTCTAGTCCATAGTCTAGTCTATAGTCTAGTCTCTAGTATAGTTATTAGTCTAGTCTAAGTCTAGTCTATAGTTCTAGTATATAGTCTAGTCCTATAGTTTAGGTTCTAAGTTAGGTCTTAGTCTAGTTCTATAGTCAGTCTATAGTCTAGTCTATAGTCAAGTCTATAGTCTAGTCATATGTCTAGTCTATTAGTCTAGTCTATAGTCTAGTCTAGAGTTCTAGATATAGTCTAGTCTCTAGTCTAGTCTATAGTCAAGTCTATAGTCTAGTCCATAAGTCTCGTCTATGTCTAGTCTATAGTTAGTTCTGTAGTCTAGTCTATAGTCTAGTCTATAGGTCTGTCTATTAGTCTAGTCTATAGTCTAGTCTATAGTCTAGTCTATAGTCTATCATAGTCTAGTCTCTAGTCTAGTCTAGTCGTCTATAGTCTAGTCTATAGTCTAGTCTATAGTCTAGTCTATAGTCTAGTCTATAGTCTAGTCTATAGTCTAGTCTATAGTCTAGTCGATAGGCAGGCGAGGCTAATCTAAGGCGAGAGGCAGGCGAGAGGCGAGGCGAGAGGCTAGGCGAGAGGCGAGGCTAGAGGCGAGGCGAGGGCCGAGGCGAGAGCGAGGCGCGAGGCTAGGCGAGAGGCGAGGCGAGAGGCGAGGAGGGCTAGGCGAGGTCTAATCGAGGCTAGTCGAAGTCTAGTCTAGGCTAGTCCTAAGTCTAGTCTATAGTCTAGTCTAAGTCCGAGCGATAGGCGAGTCTATAGAGTCTAGAGTCTAATCTATAGTTCAGTCTATAGTCCTAGTCTATAGTCTAGTCTATAGTCTAGTTTTATAGTCTGGTCTATAGTCTAGTTATAGTCTAGTCTATAGTCGTCTATAGTCTAGTCTATAGTCTAGTTTATAGTCTGGTCTATAGTCTAGTTTATAGTCTAGTCTATAATCTAGTCTATAGTCTAGTGTATAGTCTAGTGTATAGTCTAGTCTATAGTCAGTCTATAGTCTAGTCCATAGTCTAGTATATAGTCTAGTCTATAGTCAGTCTATAGTAGTCTATAGTCTAGTCTATAGTCTAGTCTATAGTCTAGTCTATAGTCTAGTCTATAGTCTATCATATCTAGTATAGTCTAGTCTATAGTCTAGTCTATATCTAGTCTATAGTCTAGTCTATAGTCTAGTCTATAGTCTAGTCTATAGTCTAGTCTATAGTCTAGTCTATAGTCTAGTCTATAGTCTAGTCTATAGTCTAGTCTATAGTCTAGTCTATAGTCTAGTCTATAGTCTAGTCTATAGTCTAGTCTATAGTCTAGTCTATAGTCTAGTCTATAGTCTAGTCTATAGTCTAGTCTATAGTCTAGTCTATAGTCTAGTCTATAGTCTAGTCTATAGTCTAGTCTATAGTCTAGTCTATAGTCTAGTCTATAGTCTATCTATAGTCTAGTCTATAGTCTAGTCTATAGTCTAGTCTATAGTCTAGTCTATAGTCTAGTCTATAGTCTAGTCTATAGTCTAGTCTAGTCATAGTCTAGTCTATAGTCTAGTCTATAGTCTAGTCTATAGTCTAGTCTATAGTCTAGTCTATAGTCTAGTCTATAGTCTAGTCTATAGTCTAGTCTATAGTCTAGTCTATAGTCTAGTCTATAGTCTAGTCTATAGTCTAGTCTATAGTCTAGTCTATAGTCTAGTCTATAGTCTAGTCATAGTCTAGTCTATAGTCTAGTCTATAGTCTAGTCTATAGTCTAGTCTATAGTCTAGTCTAGTCAATAGTCTAGTCTATACTAGTAGCGTAGTCTGTTATTTAGCCTACAGAACAGTTAGTTTAGCACATTACAACCTAAAAATGCACTGTTTTTTTTATAAGTTAGTACTATTAAAAATTTCAGTTTTCCATGCCTGATTTGAACTACCAAATTACAGTTGCTACTGTTGATAAACATTTATGTGTGTCCCTCAGTTAATTTGGCTAAATAAAACGATAATATTAGGCAGAGTTTCTTAAAGGTGATTGAAAAGTATTAGAATAGATATTCGTTCTGATCCCGAGGCGCAAAATAACATTTTAAATAAAACTCTTTTGTTTTTTTTTTTTTTTTTTTTTTTTTTATTTATATTTTATTCACTAAAATCAATTAATTAACTTACAAATTCATTTCTTTAGATATTTCATAATAATTATTTAAAAAATAAACTAAATTTATTTTTTTTAGTTTAGGCAAAAAAAACCAAAATTAACTTAATTAATGCACGTTAAAATGATTTTTCTTTTTAAAATAATTTAAAAATAACTTAAACGAAATTAAAAACTAAAATGAACTTTGCGCTTTATAATTAAAAAAAATGTAATGAATGCTTAGGAAAGGGCTTAAGGAATTGAGGACAAGGTAAGGGTGTTTAAAAAGGATTTGTTTTATATTTCTAGTGTTTTTTTTGCAATGTTAAATATTAATGAAATTATGACATAAAAATTAAATCAATGAATTAATTATAAACTAAAAAAAGAGAAAAAAAAAAAAAAAAATACCTAAAAGAAATGACTTTTTGTTTGATTGTTTTAAATTATATTATGCATTAATAATAAAACTAAAAATATGTTTTTAATAATAATAATTAAATATGAATTTAAATTAAAAAATATGAATGATAATTATAAAATTAAAATAATAAAGAAACTTTATTCAATTCAGTCTAAATGATTAAATATGACAAATAAAATAAAAGCTTTTATGCCGTAGCTAATAAAAATGAAAACAAAAATCAAAATTATGAATTTAAAAAAACTAAAATTTTGAATAATAGTTATAATAATAATTTCCTAAAACAAAAATGTTAAAGCGAAAAAAAAATTAAATAATAGAAATCAATGATTACATAATGACAACTTATAACTGATAATTCTTTTGTTCAATTGGAAAAGCGATTATCGTTTATGAGTTGTAATTTTGCA